>NC_073382.1:72157552-72430052 GCF_028641065.1 Leucoraja erinaceus
GTTTCCAGCCAGTAATATGCATTACAATGTTTACATGTATAGGCAGTTAAGTAGAAAAGCTTGTATGGGGAATATGAGATGTGACCACTCTGTGACAGTTGATTCAACATTGGCAGTGCATCAGCTTCCTGCTGTTACCTATTTGTACAATGACAGCCTGCAGTCAATTCTGCCTCTGCTCCTCATTTGTCTTTTCAACATGGGGCTTAATTTTTCATGTGGCCAACAGAACGTAAAACCAGCCAGAAGTATTTAAAGGGGAGGTGCATTCTAGCTGCAGATGTTTATGGAATCGTAGAGCAGGGAAACAAGGCCTTCGGCCCAACTAACCCATTCCAACCAAGATACCCCATCTACACTAATCCCACCTGTCAGTGTTTGGCCCATATTCCTCGAAACCTTTTCCTATCCAAGTACCCGTGTACATTCTTTGAAATGTTTTTATCGTAGTTTATCAGTTTTGTTTATTGTCACGTGTACCGAGGTACAGTGAAAAGCTTTTGTTGCGTGTTATCCAGTCAGCAGAAAGACAATACATGATTACAATCAAGCCAGTTACAGATGATATTCATTGCACGATAAGGGACATGATCAAGTATCTGCCTCAACTACTTCCTCTAGCAACTACTTCCTCATTCCATATACCCACCACCTACTGTGTGAAAAAACTGCCCCTCAGGTTCCTATTAAATCTTCCCCCTCTCACCTTAAACCTATGTCCTCAGGTTCTTGAGTTTCCTACTCTGGGTAAAGGACTCTGTGCATTCACTGCATGTGTTCCCCTCGTGAACTTAAACAACTCTATAAGATCACCCCTCAGCCTCCTGCACTCCAAGAAATAAAGTCCTAGCCTGCCCAACCTCTCCCTATAGCTCAGACCCTCATGTCCTGGCAACATCCTCATACATCTTCTCTGCACACTTTCCCGCTTAACAACCCATATCAGTGTGACAAAAACTGAACACAATACTCCGAATGCGGCTTCACCAACATCTTTCATAACTGTAAAATACAACACCAACTTCTGGACATACCTACATAGAAGTGTCCAAGAAATGCAACAGGAGGTTGGGTCTTGATGAAAGGTCATCGATCAGAAGCCTATCTTACCTGCTGAGTATTCCCATTTTTTTAGATTTCCAGCATCTGTATTTTTTTTACTTTGTGAAGATGAGAGGTTTGTTAGAATTCTCGGTTTGGGGTCATCCATGTTCTCTGGATGGTGACATATTTTATTTATTACAGCAGGCTCAGGATATAATGCATTTTGGAGCAAAGCAACAAGCTATTTCTTGAACCTCTGTAATCCCCAGGTAAATGTAGATCAATGTAGACCCAGAGCTGATGAATGAACAGATCTTGTTCATATTTGCAAGTGCAGATGATCTGTGACCCAGAGTCTTATCATCCTGTGATTGTGTTCCCAAGTTGCTTACTGATTGACCTTGTCCTCCTCGGGAGGGGACATAGGATTGGGAGGTGCTATCTGAATAACCTAGGTGTGTTGTGTAGATGATACACATTACATTGGTCTAATGGTCGAAAAACAAAATGTTTAAGGTGGTTGATTGGTTGCAAATCATGTTGATTGCTTTTTTGTGAATGTGTCAACAATCTTGAGGTTTTGTTGGAAGATCATTCAACCCAGCATGTGGAGAGTATTCCATCCAATTCCTGACTTGTTCCTCATAGATGGTGGATAAATGGTGGAAAGGCTTTGCTGTATGGGAATTCACCGCAGGTTAGAGACAAAGATATGTCAAATTATACAGCACAAATCATCCATCCTGACTAAGTAGCCCAACCAAGCTCCTTACAATTTGCTTCTGCTTGGCCCATATCACTCGAACCCTTTCCTATCCAAGTCTTTGTTCAAGTATCTTCTAAATGTCATAATTGTACCCGCTCTGCCACTTCCTGTGGCAGCTTGTTCCATATGTGCACCACTGTCTGTGTGGAAAAGTTGCCCTCAAGTCCCATTTGAAAATTGGTCCTCTCACAAACCAATGCGTTTAGCCGAGTGAAAAGACTGTGTCTATTAAACTTATCTATACCCCTCATGCTTTTATAAACCACTATGTAGTCAACCCTCAGCCTCCTATTGTCTTGGGGAAAAAAAGACACATCCTATCCAGCCTCTCCTTATAATCTAAACCTTATTACCATGGTAATATCCGATACCTAGCTTCTAATCTGCTCTTGTAGCCATGGTTGTTATATGGCAAATACAGTTGAATGTGGTGACACCCAGGCTCCAGATTATGGAGGACTAGGCAATATTATTGCCATTGAATATCAAGGCTAGCTGGTTAAATTCTCATTGGAGGTGTTCATTGCTCTGGCACTGGAGTGGTGCAAATGTTACCTTCCAATTATCAGTCCTGGTTTGAAAGATGCTCAAGATTGGCTACATGCATGTGTCTGCTTCATTTGCTGAGGAGTTGGAAATTAATCAATCAACATCAGAAGGAAACAAATAGGACAACAGAAGGAAACAAAACGGGCAAAAAAGATGAAGTACGAGGGGAAGCTGGCCAGGAATGTAAAGAAGGACAGTAAAAGCTTCTTTAGATATGTTAAGGGAAAAAGAATAGCAAAGTCAAATGTGGGTCCCTTGAAGGCAGACACAGGTGAAATTATTATGGGTAACAAGGAAATCACAGAAGAGTTGAACAGGTACTTCGGATCTGTCTTCACTAAGGAAGACACAAACAATCTCCCAGAAGTACTGGAGGACAGAGGATCTAAGGGGGTCGAGGAACTGAAATAAATTTTCATTAGGCGAGAAATAGTATTGGGTAGGCTAATGGGACTGAAGGATGATAAATCCCCTGGGCCTGATGGTCTGCATCCCAGGGTCCTCACCCCCTCCCCCACGCACCCCCCCCCTCCCCCGCACACCCTCCCCTCCCCTGCACACCCCCCCTCCCCCCCACAGCCCCCCCCCCCCTTCGCCCCCCCACCTACACCCCTGCACGTTCATGACATTGGATGCAAGCTGCATAGTTTGCAAATTGCCCCACAAGCTGCATCCCTGACACCCAAATGTTCAATTGTGATCGGAGCAGATGGTAGATTTCACCTAGACCTGCGGCAACATTGGGAACATTGCACCCTTAAAACCCAGGGCAGACTCTCCCAATCCATCCCACTCACTGTTAGCTGCATGTAGCTCCTCACTAATACGGTGCCTGTGCAACTTATTACAAAGCTGCGTGCATGTGTACACATCAGGTAGTACTTGGAGCTAATCGACACCTGTAATATCCAAGCAATATTTTATGAAGCTTAGATTTACATGCAATTTACTTTAAATGCATAAAACATTACCAAAGCCTCGCAGAATCTCACACAATGTTAATGATGACCTGAAACAGATCAGGATTAATGTAACACAAAAAATTAATAAGTGTGATTGAAAAAAGCTAAATCCAGGACTTAGTTGGTATTCTTTCCATTTGTCCACTTATTGTTCAATTCCATTCCCGGAACTTCCTCAAAGTTCACCTTTGGCTACAATCATCCTGTGTTCACAAGAACCTAAATTCTAGACACAACCAAGCTGGTATTTCTGGCCTAATTGTTTTGTACCAAAGTAGAGTGTTCTATAATCTAATGGCTGAGTAATAATAATAATAATAATAATAATAATAATAATAATAATAAATACTTTATTGATCCCCTCAGGGAAATTCAGATGTCCAGAAGCCCCCAACCAACAAACCCACAGATTCAAAACGAACGCAGACAGAAAATACATAGAATACACTGTGGACACTACCCGAGAGCAATAAATACTTAAAAAGACCAATAATTAACAATTAAAAATTAAAAATTGCAAAAATGCATCCCCCTACAGCCTAGCGGTCCGAATTATAAAATCTAATGGCTGCAGGGGTGAAGGATCTCCTGAACCGCTCCGTTCTACAGGGCAGGGAGAGGAGCCGGTTGTTGTTCCGAGTGCTCTTTTGACTCTCCAGAATTACATGGAGGGGATGCCCGGGGTTTTTCAGGATGACCTGCACCTTGTGCCTCATACGCCTCTCAAGCACATCCATCCCAGAGTCTACTCTCCCCTCCAGCACTGAGCTAGCTCGTTTAACCAGTTTGACCAGCTTCTTGTTGTTTTTTTCACTAATGCTGTTGCCCCAGCAGACAACAGCGTAGAAAATAACACTTGCAACCACAGTGTTGTAAAACATGTGCAGCATGTCATTACACACATTGAAGGATTTGAGCCTTCTGAGGAAAAAGAGTCTGCTCTGGCCTTTTTTGTAGAGGGAGTCAGAGTTGACAGACCAGTCCAGTTTGTTATCAAGGTGCACTCCAAGGTATTTATATGTCTGCACCACCTCAATGTCAGCCCCAGCAGCGTTGACCGGCTGAAGGGGGAGCTTGGACCTGCCAAAGTTAACCACCATCTCTTTAGTTTTAGTTGTGTTCAGGATGAGCCAGTCCTCTTCACTCCAGGCACAAAAGGAACTGGCCAAGTTCCTGTATTCCTCCTCCTGCCCGTTCCTTACACATGCCACAATCACTGTATCATCTGAATATTTCTGTACGTGGCATGTGTCAGACATATAGTTAAAGTCTGCTGTATACAGGGTGAAGAGGAACGGGGCCAGAACCGTTCCCTGTGGGGCTCCAACATTGCACACCACTGTGCCAGAGACACTGTCCCCCAGCTTGACAAACTGTGGTCGACCCGTCAGGTAGTCGTCTATCCAGGAGATAAATGTGGAATCCACCCCCATCTTCTTAAGCTTGTCATTCAGAATCAGGGGTTGGATGGTGTTGAACGCACTTGAGAAGTCGAAGAACATAATCCTCACATAGCCACCGGGTTTGTCCAAAAAGGAGTAGATCGGGTGCAGCATGTAGAGGACTGGGTCATCCACCCCAATGTTCTTCTGGTATGCAAACTGTAGTGGGTCGAGTGCGTGCTGGACTTGTGGTCTCAGGAGACCAATGAGTAGCCGCTCCATTGTTTTCATGATATGGGATGTAAGGGCCACCGGTCTGTAGTCGTTGATCTCGGTTGGCCTCCCTGCTTTGGGAACCGGCACGAGACATGATGTTTTCATCAGACCTGTCACCCTCCCTGACTGGAGGCTCAGGTTGAAAATAGTCTGGAGCGGCTCCGCCAGCTGAGCCGCACAGTCTTTCAGTAGCCTGGGACATACACCATCAGGGCCAGCTGCTTTACCAGGGCACACGCAACCTCCTCAGCTCAGCTCTCACCTCGTCCGCCGTGAAGAACAGTCGAGGAGATGCCGGCATAGGAGGTGCTGCAGCTGTGGTGTTGGGGGGGCTGCCTCGTGGAGGTGATGGTGGGGGAGAGGCTGCACCTGTAGAGGTGGGAGGGGATACCAGATCAAACCTGTTATAGAACAGGTTAAACTCATTGGCCTTGTCCACGTCTCCTGACGGCTGGCTTCTCTTCTCCTTGAAGCCAGTGATGGTCTTCATTCCTCTCCACACCTCTTTGATGTTGTTGTACTGCAGTTTCTTCTCCAGCTTCCTTTTATAGTCCCCTTTTGCCTGCTTCATACTCCTTTTCAAGTGGTGCTGTACCCTCTTGATTTTTCCCCGATCACCAACCTTGAAAGCCTCCTTTTTCTCGTTTAGGAGGCTCTTGATGTTGCTTGTGATCCAAGGTTTGTTACGGTGAAAGCAACAAAGAGTTCTTACTGGCACAACAACATCCCTACAGAAGTTGATGTAGTCCGTTATGCATCCAGCCATCCTGTTGATGTCCATACAGCTGTTTAATTCCTGTAACTCCATCAGCATGCCCCAGTCTGTATAGACTCTATGACAGAGAAATCTATACTATGACAGAGTATAGATTTCTCATTGTTTAGGCCAACAGTCCCTTTTCTGTCACTCTTCTAATAGTGTTCTTCTAATAGTATAACTCTGAAATGACATTACTATTATTCTGCAATGACCTGATTTATGACGTGCAGTAATCTATCAGCAATGGAGACTGCCTGCGTGACGAGTATTCCTGCAGAGACTGAGGACGAATTTGAAATTGGACATCAGGAGGAGCAGCCAGAAGTAGATTCTGAAGAGGAACTTCCAGGTATAATTATATGTTCGATTGCTAGCTTTATTTTACTGATATTCACCTTTCTGTCAAAGCATGGATAAATATGCAACTGCGAGAGAGTGTAGATGCTTTCAAAAGACTCTCAAATGGTATTACAATTTGTAAATCTAAACAAAAACATGAATATATAAGCAAAGATAGACACAAAAAGCTGGCGTAACACAGCAGAGCAGATCGCATCTCTGGAGAAAAGGAATAATTGATGTTTTGGGTTGAGACCTTTCTTCAGATTGAGAGTCAGAGGGAAGGGAAACGAGAAAAATAGGCAGTGATGTATAGAGATATACAACAAATTAAAGATATGCAAAAAAGTAACAATGATAATGGAAACAGGCCATTGTTAGCTGTGTGCTAGGTGAAAACGAGTTACAGACAATGAGACTCAACAAGTCGACTTTGAAGCTGGGACGACTTGAGTGGGGGAGGGATGGAGAGAGAGGGGATGTAAGGGTTACGTGAGTTTAGAGAAATTAATATCCGTATGCTAGGTTGTAAGCTGCCCAAGCGAAATATGAGATGCTGTTCCTCCAAATTGCGTTTGGCCTCACCCTGACAATGGAGGAGGTCTAGTACAGAAAGGTCAGAGTGGGAATGGGAAGTGGAATGAAAGTGTTTGGCAACCGGGAGATTAGGTAGGTCCAGGCAGACTGAGGCAATGGTGTTCAGTGAACCGATCACCCAATCTATGTTTGGTCTCGATGATGTATAAGCAACAGGGTAGTATTCCGACTCAATAACTCCACTTTAAAATTACCACTTTTCAGAGTAAATCACTAGAGCACAATGGACTCCATGGACAATTACGAAATAACAATAATGATAAAGTAGCAATGGCAATATGCACAGCAAGACAGAAAGGGCATACTGTTTAATTTGAACATATATATATATATATATATAAACATATATATATAGTAACTTTTAGGTTTGTAGTTCTTTTTCTAAGTTTTGTTTCTAAGTCACTTCATTACACTAACTTTGAAAAGCCAATGGTCTTTAAATATCAGCTACAAAATAGATATTATTGAGTTTTAGACCTTTCGCTTACTTTAGATATATTTTAAATTTGTAAATCAAAGACATATTTTTCTCTTTTGAAATTTACTTTTCCTTGGCTCTGCACTGGTCAAA
The DNA here is from genome assembly GCF_028641065.1 of Leucoraja erinaceus. Lineage (NCBI taxonomy): Eukaryota > Metazoa > Chordata > Chondrichthyes > Rajiformes > Rajidae > Leucoraja > Leucoraja erinaceus. The sequence goes on from NC_073382.1 coordinate 72,164,799, forward strand.
CAAACTATGGTGAAATAACTAGTTGCCTGGACTTGTCATTGTTGGTTACAGCGCTCCGAAGCCATTCATATTTTCCCAAGGATTCTCAAGGATTTGTACACAACAGTAGGTCATGTTGCAGCTTTAGAAAAGTTCGGTTAGGTTGCAATTGGAATATTGTATGCAGTTATGGTTCCCACCCCCCCCCCCCCCCCCCCCCCCCAGCCCCCCCACCCCCCCCCCCCCCCCCCCCCCCCCCCCCCCCCCCGTGAAGTTTGAGGAGGCTTTGGAGAAGGTACAGAGGAGGTTTACCAGAATGCTGCCCGGATTAGAGGACATTAACTAGAAGGAGAGGTAGCATAAAACTGGATTGTTTTCTCTGGAGCATCAGAAGCTGAGGGGAGGTCTGAGAGAAGTATATTAAATAATGAGGGGCCTAGATGGAGTATACAGTCAGAAACTTTCTCCAAGGTTGTCAAAGACTAGCAGGCATAGATTTAAGGTGAAAGGGGTTTAAAGGATATGTGCGGGATAAATGTTTACAAAGAGAGTGGAGTGAGCCTGGAACACGCTGCCGGGAGAGGTGGTGGAGGCAGATATGATGGTGGCATTTAAGAGACTGTTAGATCGGCTCATATATAGGCAGGGCATAGAGATATGGATCATGTTTGGGAAGAGAAATTTAGTTCAACTTGGCTTCATGTGTGGGCAGAATGGCCTATTCATGTGCAGTACTGTTTGATGTTCTATATACCAGACCATGTCACACAATACCTGAGAAAGGGGTATAATTTGGTGTTTAATTACAAATTAAAATATGCAGGAAAAACATGGTCTAAGAGCATTATAGTGTACATGGATGATTATTGCAAATGCACCAATTATTTTCCATTAAAATTACCATTGTATTTTTATGTTTCCTTTAGAAACTCCAACAGATGTCAAAATACCCGCTCACCGGAGTTGGGTTCCGACTATTTACACTTATGTTTCAAAGGAGTCCTATATGTTTGCAGGCTACGATATCACCATCCACGAATCAACCGATCACTTTGGAGCCGTGATCTGGCCAGGGGTGCGTTTTTTAAAGTATAATAACTTGGAATCTTTATTTGGGAGGAGAATAAAGAGAGAGACACAAAACTTTGAAAAAGTTAATGAGCACACTTTGTATACTTTGCAGAAGTTGCTGTAAATGTATCCACCAATTTGCAATCACCCTCTCAAGGTTTATGTTTAGGTTTAAATGTATTATTGTCTTGTGTACTGAGGTACAGTGAAAAACTTTGTTTTGTATGCTACCCAATCAGATCAGATATACTACACATAAATACAATCAAACCAACCTCAGGGACAATAGGTAGAGCAAAGGGGAAGATACAGAGAGCAGGAAATCATTGCAGCACATCAGTTCCATCAACAAAGTCCAATGACCACAGTGAGGTAGAGGTGAACAGGACAGTACCATAGCTTATGGAAGGACTGTTCAGAAGCCTGCTCACCAAAGGGTAGATGCTGTTCCTGAGTCTGGTGGTGCGCACTTTCAAGCTTCTGTACATCCTGCCAGATGGGAGCAGAGAGAAGGAGGAATGACTGAGGTGGATCAAGTCTCTGATTGTTGGCTGCTTTTCCAAGGCAGCAAGAACTGGATTAATTTTGCACAGGGTTGTGTATTTGTCATTCTAAGGTAAGAGGATCATGTCAAGGATACTCATAATCCTCCGACATTTTCGCCACCTCCAACAGGATCCCACCACAGGCCACATCTTCCCATCTCCTCCCCTTTCGGCTTTTCGCAGAGACCGCTCCCATCGTAACTCCCTGGTCAATTCGTCCCTTCCTACCCAAACCACCCCCTCCCCTGGTACTTTCCCTTGCAACTGCAGGAAATGCTACACTTGTTGCTTTACCTCCTCCCTTGACTCCATCCAAGGACCCAAACTGTTCACCTGCACCTCCTCCAACCTCATCTATTGCATCCGCTGCTCTAGGTGTCAACTGCTCCACATCGGTGAGACCAAGCGCAGGCTTGGCAATCGCTTCGCCCAACACCTCATGGTCTTTTCATGGTACATAAAATTATAAAACTATGGGGATGACAGAAGGTATAAAGAGGGAATGAAAACAATTTATATTATCGTGGCCTGAAAGTAGATAGAGTCATGGAGTCATTTGGCAAAGAAACTAACCCTTCCATCCACTGTGTCAATACTGCTTGCTGTACCTGCCTACACTAATCCAATTTACCCACATTGTCATAATTGTAAATGCTGTTAATATTATATCAAAGAAGGAGCTGCTCAAATTGTCTAATCAATGACCATTCCCCAAACTCGGTTCCCACTAAACTTTGTCGGGTCAGATTACAAAGTAATTCCAATCACTGTCAAGGAAGTAATTCTATTCCATTCAAATTACTGTTGACAACATAAGATATCTCACAAAAATAACTATTGACCAAGATGTTGATTGTTTCTTCCCATAGGCAGTTGCACTGTGTCATTTTCTAGAAAACAACTGGAAGGAGTTTGATCTTAATGACAAAAATGTACTGGAATTAGGAGCCGGAACAGGACTTTTGTCTGTTGTGGCTTGCTTACTCGGTAAGTATTATAAAGCATGCATATTTCCTTTTAGAAACGTTTTCGTTTTGACAGCTCACAATAACTTTATCAATTCGTGTGGTGCCTTTAATGTAGAAATGCATCCTGGATGCACCAAAGTAAAATGGACACAAATCAAAGGGACAGTGAGGGTGTGAAGTTTCCCCGAAGGGCCCAGTCCCTGCACGGGGTGGAGTAGACTGACCAGTGGAGAATACAAGGACACATGAAAATAGGAGTAGGGGTTGGCCCCTCGGTCCCTCAAGCCGGACTCACCATCCAACGGAATCTACTCCAAGCTTCAACTAGTGTAGAAGGTTGGGGAGCGCTGCCCCTTTACGGGCCCACGGGCCGGCGATTGAGCCTCGTGGGTCGATGGAGCCCGCGGTTGGGGCCTGGGTCGGGAGGGGGTGAAGAACAAAGGGTGACCTCGCGTGGAGGGGGGAGGGAGAGGGGAGTTTGTAACTTTGTAATCGTTAATGGCCGACTATTTGCATACCTTGGGTATTCAGCTCTGTGAAACAAGTCTTGGATGCTTGCAGCCTCCTTAGAAAACATACATTGCCAGGCTGGCTCAGGAACAGATTGTATCCTGCATCTTTTCCCACCATCATTAAACTCAGAAGTGGACAATACGGATATGAGCTGATACACAGTTTCACATTTAAAAAAATGTACATCATACCGTGCCGAACACCAACTCCATCTCTTCCCCCCCCCCCCACCCCCCAGCAGCAGCGAGCAGGTGGGCAGGGTGGGGATGGGCCGAGTGGCAGCGGCGGGCGGTCGGACAGGATGGGAACAGGCCGAGCGGTGGCTGAGCTCGAGTGGGCAGAGGGATAGAAGGATTATAGGGTTGCCGAGCAGTTTGCACGGAATTTGAGCAACTCACACACACAAACACACACACACACACACACACACACACACACACGATGCAAACTGGTTCAATCGTCAAGTCAACAGGAAATAAGCACAGCTAACAATGAATGACCTTGGAGGAAAGAACTGCAGATGCTGCTTTTCATGGAGGGAGTGAGGGAGGTTAGGGAAAGGGGAGGGTATGGAAAGGAGAGGGAGGGGAGGAGAAGGGAAGATTCTGTGGAGGTGAGGAGGGAGTGGGGGGATTGAGGGAGAGGAAGGAGTAGGGAGGGAGAGGGGGAAAGTGGGGGAGGTGAGGAGGGTGGGGGAGGAGGGGGTACAGACGGAGAGGAGGGCAGTGGGGGGGGGGGGGGTCAGGAGGGATAGTGGGTGGGATAGGTGGAGGTGTGGAGTGGTGATAGAGGGATAGGTGGGGGATGGGTGAGGATTTATGGAGGGAAGGAGTGAGTGATGGGATAGGGGAAAGGAGAGGGAGGGAGTGGTGAGGGAGGGATTGAGAGGGGAGGGGAGGAGGAGAGGGGAAAGAAGAGGAGGGGGGGAGGGAGTGCTGGGGGAGGAGGGGAAATGAGCCGTACCTGCGCCGTTGGGGGCTATTGGGGGATGGGTTGCATTGGGGGAAACCGGTGAGTGGTGGAATATTGCATTGGGGAACGGGTTGCGTTGGGGGACGGGTTGCGTTGGGGGACCAGGCCTCCCGTGTGACAGGGACCCACTTAGTCCAGTTACAATTAAGTCTATAATATAAGTGAATATTGAAATCTAGTGACAAACCATTAAGTCTGAACCGATGCCTGATTTTCTTTTCCTCTCAGGTGCTTATGTAACAGCTACCGATCTTTCCTGTACGATTGGTAACTTACAAAGTAATCTTATGAGAAATACACGAAACAGAAGCAAACATCAACCTCAGGTTAAGGAGCTGGCTTGGAATGTAGATTTAGATAAAAACTTCCCTCACTCTGATGTTCATTACGATTACATTCTAGCAGCTGATGTTGTTTATCATCATGACTATCTGGCTGAGCTACTGGTCACTTTGGATTACTTCTGTCAACGAAGTTGTGTCATATTGTGGGCAAACAAACTTAGATTTGAATCAGACTATGAATTTTTGGAAAAATTCAAGTTAACGTTTGACACATTCGTTCTGGTAGAAGATACAAATTCTGAAATTGTAATAATTAAAGGGATAAGAAAGTGCAATAACAAACCGTAGTGTAAATTTCACGCACGTTTTCATAGCATCATTCTCAGTGAAAAGACTTGTTTCTTTTAAATCCACTTAATTAGAGATATATCTTATTCAAAGCATATAAAGTTTACAAATGTAACACTTTGCTCAGTTCTAATTCACATGTTACCCTTATCTTGTATGGCAGCTGACATTGTAACACTAAACTCTAGAATATATTGGAAGATTTTTCAAGTTACCAATAGCTTGCACTCTTCATCGCATCGGCTGTGTTAGTTTTGAATTTATAGGTGACATCTGCTGTATATTTAGTTAGAAATAGCATTTAGTGAAAGGTTTAGTCAATTTATTGATCAGATTTATATAATCTGTATAAGCTAAACAAAATGAATGTTGTAATTACTAAAGAAATACTTTAATATTGAGGTAAACCTAATTACGAGGATGTACAATGAGGATATTTAATCACTGAAGCAGAAACACAATTTTCTCTATCCTGTCAAATTTCTTTCCTGTTTATTATGCATCATCAAACATAGTGCAATATTATAAGACAGTTTGTTTACAGCACGTTAACACAATATTGCCTTTCATATTCTGATACGAATTGATTTTGCATGCATTTCTATTAAAATTTCATTTTCTATACTTGTTTCTATTTTATCATTTATTTCTTACCTGTATGCACATTTTGGAACCATGGTTTTACTGATATTTCCATGTTTTAATCTGCCTGCCTTAGCCCATAATGTATTTCAAAGGTACCAACACCTCGAAAGTAAAACAAATGCATTGAAAGTGCTTTTCAGGCACAGAAGTAGTTGTAAAGTTTGGATTAAACTTTGCACTCAATACTTAGGAAATGGGCAACAAGAACAAAGGATGCAATGAGTTAATGGATGTGTGTTAAATTATTAGCCAAGACAATGTACTGAAATTATATATTTAATGCAGATACTGTCACCGTTCAAGTTTGTTAAAACTTATATTAAATGCTGGGGTAGATTTTAATCATGGCTACGGATATGGGCCTGAACTGTTTCACATGGTGACACTTCTGACCAGATGCACATCCTGTACAAGAGTGCAAATGGGTCTCTCAGACTCCAACCTAGTGTAATATTGAACAGTCCCATGGTAACTAAAATGGGAAAGAGTTAAGTCTGAGCTGGTGCAGTTAACACAGGTCTGTTTAAAAGTCAGAGGAACATCCATACTGTTCTCAGACCCTCATAAATGATTTAAACCAGTGCTCTTCAACCTGGGCGCTACCGCCCACTAGTGGGCAATTTAAGCTTGCAGGTGGGCAGCAGAATGCTGTATTAAAAACATCCAAAATATACAAACTCAAATGTATGAGAGAATGTATGTGAAAAGAAAAAGTTACCATCATTTTAGCAAAAAGTCTTTGAATTATGTATTTTAAACTTTTATGCTGGGGGGTTGGACAGGCTAGATGCAGGAAGATTGTTCCCGATGTTGGGGAAGTCCAGGACAAGGGGTCACAGCTTAAGGATAAGGGGGAAATCCTTTAAAACCGAGATGAGAAGAACTTTTTTCACACAGAGAGTGGGTGAATCTCTGGAACTCTCTGCCACAGAGGGTAGTTGAGGCCAGTTCATTGGCTATATTTAAGAGGGAGTTAGATGTGGCCCTGGCTAAGGGAATCAGGGGGTATGGAGAGAAGGCAGGTACGGGATACTGAGTTGGATGATCAGCCATGATCATATTGAATTGCGGTGCAGGCTCGAAGGACCGAATGGCCTACTCCTGCACTTAATTTCTATGTTTCTATGCTGCATTAATTTTTAACTATGTAAGATATTGTAATGTTTAACCACCATCAAACCCCCCGGGAGCTGTAGCAGAGCTGGTCTGGAGCTGGCACGAGCCCCCTCCCCGCCGGCTGTGAGCCCGGCCCAACACCTCCGTCCCACCGGCTGGTCCGGCGGGACGGTGCGACGCTGCTTCTCCGCGCTGGCTGTGGGCCAAACGACAGCCACTGGAAAAGGCGAGAGGCGCAGCGTATGGTTACCGGCCTGCCAAGGTCGCTCTGTGACCTGGGAAGATGCCGAGGGATTCGGGTCCCACTCACTGTGGGGAGGGCAGGTTCAATTCTCCACAGACCCAGAGCTCCCGCCTGAGTCGGTGCAGCGACAGGAATCGCTGAGCAGCAGTTCCCGCAAAGTGGCGGCAGTCAACGGGATAGATGGCAGGACAGAGGAGGCAGGGACTGAGGAACGAGAGAGGGGCTTTCCCCCCCCCCCCGCGCCGGCTGCAAGTCCAGGGCCGCCACCCGACAGGGACGGGCATGTCCAGCCGCCCTTCTGCATGGACCAGTGGAGAAGGGAGAACTAGTGTCGCTAACTCCAGCAGAAGTTCAACAGCAGTTGCCGCATGAGAGACCCGGTTCGATCCAATGTTTTTCTCCAGTAACCTATGACCTGGGCATGTGCAGTCGGAATACCGAACTTGCTTATACGCGTATTGAACATACATAAAACAAGAAAATTGTGCCAAAAGGTTTTCATGTAACACGCCACTATATTGGTTCACCGGTGTACGTGTAGATATGCAGGAATTTGGATACTTGGGAAATGGCAAGTGGGTGTCTGTGAGAATGGGCTGATGACATCACTTTGCAAGCTGCTGACCTGGCCCCACTAAGTCTGGAACTTTGCAGAGGTTTCAGGAAGCTGCTGCACCTGTGACCCACTGGTTGCACAAAGTCTGGGCTTTTGCAGGAGCTCCATAACACTGACGCTTAACGCATGCTTGCGTTTGGTCCAGAAGGGTGGTTTGCACCGGGAAGTTTCTTATTGCCCAAAAGATTTCTACTTTGTTTCTGTGTCTTCCCACCATCACCCGTGATTGGTTGCCTTCAATGGTATGTTTCTCTATGTACTAAGATAACCATATAATATAACCATATAACAATTACAGCACGGAAACAGGCCATCTCGACCCTTCTAGTCCGTGCCGAACACATAATCTCCCCTAGTCCCATATACCTGCGCTCAGACCATAACCCTCCATTCCCTTCCCATCCATATAACTATCCAATTTATTTTTAAATGATAAAAACGAACCTGCCTCCACCACCTTCACTGGAAGCTCATTCCACACAGCTACCACTCTCTGAGTAAAGAAGTTCCCCCTCATGTTACCCCTAAACTTCAGTCCCTTAATTCTCATGTCATGTCCCCTTGTTTGAATCTTCCCTACTCTCAGTGGGAAAAGCTTTTCCATGTCAACTCTGTCTATCCCTCTCATCATTTTAAAAACCTCTATCAAGTCCCCCCTTAACCTTCTGCGCTCCAAATAATAAAGCCCTAACTTGTTCAACCTTTCTCTGTAACTTAGTTGCTGAAACCCAGGCAACATTCTAGTAAATCTCCTCTGTACTCTCTCTATTTTGTTGACTACTTTGTAGTTGTTTCTACTTTGTTGCTAGGTGTGAAAATGTTTGAAGGTACAGTTATATGATTGGGCGAAGGAGTTGTCACTCCATGTATCTTCTCTCCAGTATCGGTGATTGGGTTTGTAGGGGTTGCCCTCCCCCTGTATTGTCACCAAACAGAGAAACTGTCTGAAAATCACTGAAAGAGGAGACCTTCGCTTGTTCATTACGAAAATCGAACGAGATATCCAACATTTAGTTTCTCAGCATCAGGGTTAAGGATCTAATTAAATTAAAGGTAATTTCAATTAATTTTGTTCTTTTATGCTGGGTATATAACTTTTTTTCCCCCAATTTAAATATTAGTGGGCAGTACAGAAATTTTACCCTCACAAAAGTTACAAAAGTGGGCGCTAAATATTAAAAGGTTGAAGAGCACGGATTTAAACACTTAAGGGACTGTCCCACTTGGCCGTCATTTGCGCCTCATTTACGCGTCATATGTGAAATAGGTCGACGGGCCTCATGCCGTCTGGTGCGCATGACATCATTAGAATACCCTGCGGCGGTGATGTAACCATGCGTCACTACGCGATACACGTGGATGTCAGGCGCAGCGTGCAACGACAATGCTTCAGCCTGCGTAGATACATCACGAATGTGGCACACGAGGATTTCGTACACGATACTGCGCGCAGCTCCATACTCCACGCCTCTCCATGCGCACGTCCCGCGCTACCCGTGCGTAATCGCGCGTCGACCTATTTTACATATAACGCGTAAATGAGGCGCAAATGACTGCCAAGTGGGACAGGCCCTTTACCTTCTGCCAGATTTCACCAAGCAGAACATCTACGATGAACACCCCACCCAACTGACAATTAAATGGAGAACGAAGAAAACTTGCAATTACCATTCGTCCACTTCAGAGCATTAAGTTCAATCATTTTTGTGAGATTGCTACAAAATGGTACACAAAAACATCAAAATGAAATATTAATGGGAAATGAGAAAATGTGATTTGAATACCATGTAAAATATCAAAATTAATTAAAACTTCTAAAATACTTTTGCACATTGCATCTGCAATATTTCCAGGTATAAACTGGGAAGTATTAATCTCAGTTTTACTTGTAGAGCAGCTGTATAAGACATTGGTAAAGCCACATTTGAAATATGGTAAGAGTTCTGGTTGCCCTGCTTGAGGAAGGAGCATTAAACTGGAGAGGTATTGAGGAGGATGCAACTTGGACTGGAGGGTATGTTATAAGGAGAGGCTGGGGCTTTTTCCCCTTGCGTACAACAGTCTGACGGGTGACCTTGTAATAGCTTATAAGATCATGAAGGACATAGATAAAGTGTACAGTCACAGTCTTTTCCCTGGCTAAGGAGGGTACGAGTTTTGGTGAGAGGGGGACATTTAAATGGGAACTGAAGGGCAACATTTTCTCATAAAGGGTGGTATGTGGAACAAGAGCTAGTGGAGAAGGTAAAGGTCAGCACAATTATAACATTTGAAAGACATTTGGACAGATACCTGGATAGGAAATGTTTGCAGGCATTTGTGGCAGGCGCAGGCAAGCGTGGCCATCTTGGTTAGGCAACTTGGCTAACATGGAGGGGATGGGCCAAAGATGCAGAGCTCTGTGACTCAATGACTCTGCAAAGGATGATTTTACAATGGAAAGAAAAGTGATAATATAGAACAGATAATATTTGAAGCAGAGACGAGGATGGAAATTGGGCTCTAAAGTGGCCAGTGTTCGATTTGCTTGGTGTTATTGCCCACTATGTTGCAGTGGACAAGATCGGATGCAAGGCTCTCACATGCCAGCAGCACACAAAGCTAACCCGTATCAAACAAAGAAAAAGAAAAGAGGTTGCCCCAGGAACAGCTGGAGAAGAGGCGTACAGACAGAAATGTCTGCGAGTGAGCTCAACTGGGGAGATCTCGAAAGAACTACCAACAACCGAGTGAGGTAGAGGACATTTGTCAATAGCCTAAACTCACTCGAGGAGCAAAGGGCTTAAGAAGAAGTGTCAAACAAGTCTGCTTCTTTGCCCCAACACAGCTCTGTCTTTTTCACCACGGGTGGCATCTCACTTCCAACAAACTTCCCAGTGCGAGTGGAGCTAAATCTTTAGAATAGGAAACTTCAGCCTACAGCCAAACTACACTCCAGAACCCAGATTACTCATATCTCCGTAGTCTAGCTGCAATCTCAAAGAGTTTTCTCAAAGGCCAAGCACAAAAACGTGGTTGACGCTATCACTGAAGTATACAAGAGGATGGGCTTTAATTTAATTAGCAGGTCCTCTACCACTGGTTTCCAACAATAAGGATTCAGTGGAGACCCTGAAGAATATGGACCGCTTGCCAGGCCTCAGTGAAGGCAGACATTGACGATGAAATACAGTGCTGCTTTCGTGGGGTCAAGGCAGTTTGGTTCATTGAGGAAAAGGACATTTGAAGATTAAGACTTCAGATCTGACAAAAAAAACATCTAGTCTACCAAGCAGCATGAATCTCAGCACAGACATGGGAGCAGGACTAAACATAGAGACATAGAAAATAGGTGCAGGAGTAGGCCATTCGGCCTTCGAGCCTGCACCGCCATTCAATATGATCATGGCTGATCATCCAATTCAGTATCCTGTACCTGCCTTCTCTCAATACCCCCTGATTCCTTTAGCCACAAGGGCCACATCTAACTCCCTCTTAAATATAGCCAATTAACTGGCCTCAACTACCTTCTGTGGTAGAGAATTCCAGAGATTCACCACTCTCTGTGTGAAAAATGTTTTTCTCATCTCGGTCCTAAAGGATTTCCTCCTTATCCTTAAACTGCGACCCCTTGTTCTGGACTTCCCCAACATCGGGAACAATCTTCCTGCATCTAGCCTGTCCAACCCCTTAAGAATTTTGTAAGTTTCTATAAGATCCCCCCTCAATCTTCTAAATTCTAGCGAGTACAAGCCGAGTCTATCCAGTCTGAATGGTGTGAATGTAAATGTGCCGGTGCATGTGAGAAATAGTGTGTTTGTGACTGTTATGTGCAAGTGTGCAAACTGTGCTGTGGAATCGGTCTTCCAATTGCCTTGGATCATGCTGCCACTTGCTGAGATTTCTACTGTCATATTGTAACAGGCGAGCTCAGGTCCCTCCACACTGAAAATATTTTCTACTCTTGAAAATCCAGCTTGTAATCTGGAATGCCAGGGCCTGGCAAATAAACACAGGGGCATGAACCATCATAGCCTGTGTATATACAGTGTATTCAGAAAGTATTCAGACCCCTTCACTTTTTCCACTTTTTGTTACGTTACAGCCTTATTTTAAAATGGATTAAATTATTACTTTTTTTAAATTTATCAATCTACACACAAAACCCCAGAATGAAGAAGCAAAAACAGGTGTTTAGAATTTTTTGCAAAGTAATTAAAAAGAAATAACTGAAATATCACATTTACATAAGTATTCAGATCCTTTGCTATGACACTCAAAATTGAGCTTAAGTGCATGAGATGTTTTTACAACTTGATTGGAGTCCACCAGTGGTAAATTAAATTGATTGTATACGATTTGGAAAGGCACACACCCGACTATACAAGGTCCCACAGTTGACAGTGCATGTCAGAGCAAAAACCGAGCCACGAAGACGAAGGAATTGTCCGTAAACCTCCGAGACAGGATGGGTCGAGACATTGATCTGGGAAAGGGTGTAAAACAATATCTGCAGCATTGCAGGTCCCGAAGAGCACAGTGGCCTCCGTCATTCTTAAATGGAAGAACTTTGGAACCACCGGGACTCTTCATAGAGCTGGCAGCCCGGCCAAACTAAGCAATCGGGGGAGGTGGCCAAGAACCCAATGGCCACTCTGACATTGCTCAAGAGTTCCTCTGTGGAGATGGGAGAACCTTCCAGAAGGCAACTATTTCTGCAGCACTCCACCAATCAAGCCTTTATTGTAGAGTGGCCAGACAGAAGACACTCCTCAGTTGAAGGCACATGACAGCCCACTTGGAGTTTGCCAAAAGGCACCTAAAGGACTCTTAGACCATGAGAAACAAGATTCTCTAGTCTGATGAAACCAAGATTGATCTCTTTGGCCTGAATGCCAAGCGTCACGACTGGAGGAAACCAGGCACCGCTCATCACCTGGCCAATATCATACCTACGGTGAAGCATGGTGGTGGCAGCATCATGCTGTGGGTATGTTTTTCAGCGGCAGGAACAGGGAGACTAGTCAGGATCGAGGGACAAATGAACAGAGCAAAGTACAGAGAGATCCTTGATGAAAACCTGCTCCAGAGCATTCTAGACGTCAGACTGGGGCGGAGGTTCAACTTTCAACAGGGGAACGACCCTAAGCACACAGCCAAGTCAACGCAGGAATGGCTTCGTGACAAGTCTGTGAATGTCCTTGCGTGGCCCAGCTAGAGCCCAGACTTGAACCCGATCGAACTCTAGAGGGACCTGAAAATAGCTGTGCATCGCGCTCCCCATCCAACCTGACAGAGCTTGAGAGGATCTGCAGAGAATGGGAGAAATTACCCAAATGTTCCAAGCTTGTAGCATCATACCAAAGAAGACTTGAGGCTGTAATTGCTGCCAAAGGTGCCTCAACATGTACTGAGTAAAGGGTCTGCATACTTATGTAAATGTGATGTTTCAGTTATTTCTTTTTTATTACTTTGCAAAAATGTCCAAACACCTGTTTTCGCTTTTTTGATTATGGGGTATTGTGTGTAGATTGATGATAAGAAATGTATTTAATCCATTTAGAATAAGGTTGCAACATAGCAAAATATGGAAAAAGTGAAGGAGTCTGAATACTTTCTGAATGCACAGTTGATCTTCTGATCTGTCTATCGCTTCCCTAAGTGAGAAGTGGCAGGGAGGATATGTCCAACTCGAGGAATAATTTGATGACCACACCTGCCTCTGAAGAGCAAACTGGAACAACAGTCTTCATATGGTGGGTTTTGCCATCAAGGAAAAATGGGCTAATATCTGAAGAAGGGTTTCGGCCCGAAACGTTGCCTATTTCCTTCGCTCCATAGATGCTGCTGCACCCGCTGAGTTTCTCCAGCTTTTTTGTGTAACCTTCGATTCTCCAGCATCTGCAGTTCCCTCTTAAACCCTGGGCTAATATCTTAGTGGCCCTACTTGTGAAATAGGTAAGCATTTCAGGTCTCGATCATTTTAGGGTGGAATAAGCACATTATAGTCATCAATGTGCATAGTACTGTACTAAGCTGGGGAACAATGCTCAGGCCCAAGTAAGAATTCTACTCCAACAATGAGAAATAAACTGATCCTCCATGATGACTTCAATGCCAGAGGGCAGGAACGTCTGGAAAGTTGTAATCGGCATGGTGGGAGTAGAGAAGTGGAATCCTCATCCTGGTGAGATGCTAGAAACACAGCAATGCATAACATGACTCTGTTTCATCAGAAAGACACAAAGTAAAATGGTGCCTCGCTTAATAGAATCTATAATCTGTGAGTTAATGCCAGGATCAGATCACCCAATACCTTAATGAACGACGGGCAGGGTCGTGAAAAGCTTTGTTGCGTGATAACTCGTAGTTCAACTACCTCGGTACACATGACAATAAACTAAACTGAATTGAACCTACTCCTACTTCATATGATGGAGCAAATTAATGATAGGTCAAAGTCCTGACTGCCATAAATTGCTTTTAGGCAAGTTATAGGCTCTTGAGGATTCAACAATGAACAAGGCAAGTAATGCAGTTGATGACACCTATCAATATATTCAACGACAATAACTGTATATACAAGGAATTGCATATGCTGGTTTACCATAAAAATCAGAAAGTGTAGGATTCCCACCTGAAACATTGCCTATCCTTTTTACCAGAGACGCTGCCTTATAATTGATGCAGTCATAATAAGCAGTGCACATCTATAGTTTGGCATTTTCATGGTTTGGCATTTTATTAAATTCTTTTGCTACACAAGGACTACACATGCTTATATATTCTGAAGCTGATGGCACCAGCACAGACAAAGCACCGGTTTTCATCTTTCCATGGTTTCTGAACAACAAATGTCACACCACATATTCCAATAATGCTAGAAATGGCTGAATAGATTACAGTATATTTTCAACATGTGATTACTTGTGAGGAAATTTGCTTAACTAGAACAGTATGGCCACTAGTCCCCTTCCCCCTCACGTTGTCCAATCTGTTGTCAGAGTTTTAAAAATAAGGATGAAGAAAGAGAGCATCTTAATTTTTGGTTGACAGCCGACATGTACTTGTAAAAGGTCATATCTGATGATTCTGATTTTAAGAAAGTGTTCTTTGTATTGAGTTGTAGACCACAATTGATTAATTCCCAGATAAGAGATTATTAGTTAAAGTTGGCAACTGATGACAAAATTATTGATCGAGTTACCATAATCGAGAAAGTGATCCTAAGAAAGAAGTCAAATTGTGAAGAGGTCATGCAGATGGATCTATATTGAGGGTGTCGTAATTCAACATATATCACAAAAAACTTAAGATAATAGAAATAAACTTATCCAAGATTTGCCAGTGATTGCAGCATTGTAACCAATGCGTTCAACCATTAAACTCCAAATGAACAAAACAAAGACAAAGGGATTTCAAAGCTGCAAATATGTAGTCAATAATTTTGGGCCTAATTAACCAGGGACTAACTATGTCAAACAGCAAGCAAGAGACTGAGCAACTCTGAACTCTTTCCTTACAAATAGCACACTACTTTTGACGGAATGTAGATAACTCTACCCAAATTATATCTGAAGTTCGTGTTAAAGTGGAGGAATTACAGAATGCCTAGAATTTAAAAGATTACGCGGTGATCTAGTTGGCTTTTTTTCAGATTTTACAGAGATTTGTCAAAGTGGAGTCATGATTCACAATCTCAGTAAATGAATGCAGTCTTAAAATCAGAGCCATACCTTTCAGAAGTGATATTTGGAAACATTACACATAGAAGTTGAAATAAATGAAAGCTTCTCTCCCATAAAGAGAAGCTCTTAATTCCAATTAATAGATTTTCCTTTTTAAGAACCAAAAAAATGTTAAGGTAAATGGGGTGGTGGGGGAAGGAAGTCTGCTCACATATTAGCCATAATCTCATTCAACGGTGCAACAGACTCCTGTTCCTGTTCACAGAGCACTAATATTACCATCTGATCCCTGATCACTTTTTATAAATTGGGGTTCAAATTCAAGTTGAGTGCGACATGGTGGACTTCAATTTTCACACTTGCAATATGCCACCATTGCTTTATAATAGCTCTGCTTTATTATAAATTCTGTTTAGGTTATTATACTGCTGAACAAGTCATTGTAGAAATCTTATTGCTGTGGGTTAAGTAATCGGGATCTTGTTCCACGAGTCAGTGATTTGGAGGAAGAAAACAGGGTCGCGAGCCTTGATCCTAGATATTAGTAAGGTGCAGGGTTGGGGAAGTGGTAGCCACTGAAGATCAGGCTAAGAATCATGAGCCTTGAGAAATAAGCAAGTAAGGTAAGATATTGAATTTCAAGTCACGGTGATTTCAATGGTTCGGAGGATGAAGACATTTGGGATCAAATTGTTGGGTTCTGCAGATTGGGAGAGGGGGCAGTCACTAGTGGTTGAGGTAGGGTACCAAATAAATAAGGGTTTTAACCTAGGGGTGTTCCAGACCAACACTGCACTTGTGAGACCAGGTTGTCCAAGAAATTTGCACTAGAATGTGCATAAAAATCTTTCACAATGCTCCAAAAGAAATGGTGGTAAAAAGGGTATAGTGTTATCTTGTGTACCTGTTCCAGATATTGCACCAGAGTACAAATAGCTTAGCTGAATTTCCAGAGTGATGCAAATCGACCTGAATATGGTCATTATTCAGTTTCTTTCCATAAAATAAAATTAATTTTCAATTGCATAAATTCGGCAGAAACACTGTTATGCAACTGACGTTCTAGGCACATATACTTTGTCCCATTAGGCAAACAAGGTAGAAAAGCACTAAACATTTTCAAAAATGTTTTTATAGTATAAGAATGCATAAGGCATATGTAAATTACCCAAGAAAATAATTAGATATGTCAAGTATATTTCCTTCAGTAAACATATTTAGGACAAAGCATCTAAAACTTGCCTCTTTCATATTTCCACTGGCATAATAAAATGAAAATATACATGAAGCACGGTTACCATTATTACTCAATTTTGTTCTGGAAATTATAGATTGTGCAAACAAAGTGCCTATGAATTATATTTATATTAAAAGTAAATATATTTTCCTGAAATTTTGAGATCAAAGTCAAGATTCATAAATCATACACATATTCAGACCACTTTAGGTCAACCATGTCACTCTTTCCAAACATGCAAAAGCAATAAACCGAAATATACTCAATAAATTATAAAATATATAAATATATTTCAAAACAGTAACAATTCAACTTACGGAACCCCTAAAATCATGCATAACAGAATCTTATTTTTCACCATGCTTTTGTGGAAAATTGAACAAGCACAATTTATTTTTAAATAGAGTAGAGTCATGGCAAACAATAACAGCCATGTCATACATTAACTGCATCCATAATGAATGAAACATACTGTATAAAAGTCCAAACTTTAAAAAAGTGCCTTTTCAGGAAAAGACAACAGTATAAAAATCGTTAAATTGATGTTCTTCATTGAATTTGACGCCTGTAACATTTATTCTAGAATGGGGCATATTCTTGTGGAAACATTATAGACAGTGAGCTCTCTGTAAATGATGCACAATGTTTCCATCCAAGTAACTTCATTACCTAAGGGAAAGATAGAAACAAATATGAATGCTCATTTCAATAACAATCACTAACTCACTACTGCACACTTTAAATTATATAGTCAACTATTACAAAATGTGACAATTATTTAAGGGATATAAATCATGATAGATTTCAGCAGCTCTGGTCCAAAATACTACCTGAAGACATATTTCAACTCTGCTCAATTTATCCACTGTTCATCTCACTTTAAAATGCTGAACTAATTTTACTCAATTTCACTAATAATCCATTTAAGGATCGATACTTCATTCTCTATAGTGGAAAAATTAAGAAGACTAGCTTATGCTGAATATGATAGTCAAGTCCAACAATGCATCTTCAGTATCACATTCACAGAGCTTAACACTGTGTTAGATGGAAGCTAAAATCATTTTAAATTATTGCCAGATAGCACTCTTCTAGAAGAGATCAGATGAGTGAGTAAACTGTCTGAAACGTTCAATCCTAATATTTTTGCCCACTGAATAGTTTCAGTTCCAATTTCTGCTGCACAAGTTAGACGGGACACTGCCGGCAAGCAGCGTGCTGGGACACTAATAAATAGATGTAGCATCCTCTCAACAGTTAACTTGTGTGTGACGGCAGAGTGTGCATTTTCTCTGTTCCAGTGATCCTGCTTTGTTTCTGACCTCTGGCCTGGTTGAAATGGAACCTGTATGCTCTCCTTGTGGTAGCACAGGTTCCTCCAAAGTGCTGGTTTCCTCACGCCAAAGATGGGAGATTCATGGCTTGTTTTATTTGATCTGAAAACTTCTTTATATTTTTATCTAATTTCTTATATAAATGCATTTGAATTTATTTGAAATGTTAAATCGACTCTCATCATCAGGGACTAGACCTTAGGATCCACAGCCTAAGGTCTAGTTGTGCTGGCAGCCTGCTCCACTTCATGGGATGTCAGCAGAATTGGGAACCATGAATCAGAGTCGTCAGATTGACAAAATGTGTCAGAATAGTCAAGACCGCAAGATATCCTGAATTGCTCATAATTGAAAAGGGGGCAAGGGTTCACTTTCCTTGCATAATCTGAATATGTGTTTAAGCAAATATATAAATCAGAATGGTAATTAAATAAATCATTGTAGTTTATTGATGTGGTTTAATACTATTCAAATCTACAGAGTTTAAAGAAATTGCGTGATCTTGGCTAATTTTTTCACTCATGAAGATTAACTTGAGCTATTAAAGTCAGGTAGATAAAATGGAGAGCTTACCACCATTTCAAATAAGTAAAGTGTGGAGATTTACATGGAAACATTCTTATTTCTCCGCCTTTACCCATTGTACTCCTTGCATTTGTTTAAAAAGCCTTTGTCTCTCATTCCAACACATTAATTCCACAGAACAACATAAATTATTGGAAAAGTTGAAAAGACTCAGATGATCCATCGACATCCACTTAAGGTGAAACAAAATTAAAATTTTAGGTAGCAGGAGCTTAGACTCGAAATAGTAACTCTGCTTCTCTGCTTCAGTTTCAGATTACAAGTATCTGCAGTTCTTTACGATTTTCATTATAGAAACTAGAGCCTACCTGAATACAATTCTTCCAGTTTTCCTTATTTGGTTTATCCTCCAGAAGTTTTATTGCAAATTTGAGTGCACGGCCGTGCATTTTGTTCACTAATGCATGCTTGTATGCAAAAGTTAAAACCTATTCAGGTGTGCGACAGAAGAAAGATGAGACAGGCGGGAAGAATAATATGTCAAAGTAAACTTTCCATGATCACCTACATTTGGAGGAAAATAACCCATATATGCAACCCAGGTTACAGAGGGATTGCCTTCCAAGAAAAGCATCCGTATTGCTATTTTCCATCATGTAAAACCTTATTTCCCATTGAATCCAATATTGTATGGGAAATGCATAATCATGGGTGTTTGTTTCTCAATGCCTGTTAAATACCACAGCTTCTACTCTAAAGCAAATCTTTCACATGGCTTGTAGCTCTGTTAGGAGCCAAGTGACAGCAGATACTCCAGTCTGAAAGGAGATGTGCACTTTTAAATACATAACAGTATAGATAAGATAGTTTAATAATATTATTCTCAACAAGTAACAGCGGTCCTTTAGGTTTACAAATTTCATTTAAACTTGCCGGTCCCGTTTCAAACACCTTGAAGATAATCAATGTGGAAATGTATTTAAAATGTAAGACCTGGTATACAGCAAAGTATGACTAACCCACTAAAAACAACATATTGTGCACACGTCAAGTTACAAGGTGAAAAAATTGAAGAGACCAAATTTGTTCCTCTGATATAAATTCCATAAAAGTGTAGTTTATTCTGCATCTCGGATTTTTCTGTAATGATTTGCTAATTCAACTTTTGATACTCCAATAAAATGGAAAATCTGCCTTCAGACAGAAGGAGGATCTTGGCCCGAAACGCCACCTATCCATATTCTCCAGAGATGCTGCCTGACCTGCTGAGTTACTCCAACACTTTGTCCTTTTCCTAAACAAAGCAAGTGTAATCTCATTATAAATGAAAAGCTACATATGGATGTGGCACTGGTGGAAAGGCCAGCATTTATTGCCCATCTCTCATGCTGCTTTCTACCTGATGACAGTATTCCTACAGTACGACTGGGGACCAAGTTCCTGGGTTTAGATTCAGTGTGAATGAAAGAATACCAATGGCAGGAACTTGTGTAAAACCTTAAGCTAAAAGAGCCTATTGCCCATGTTCCTTTAGAAGGAAAGAGTATGGGCTTTGGATGGGAATGCCAAGTACAGCTGATAAATCATGAACACTACAGTTGGTGGTGGGAGTGAATTTTCTATGCGGTTGATGGGGTTCTGATAGGATTATTGTCAAGCACGCTGTTTTCTCCAGGATTTTGTTAAGCTTCGAGTATTGCTAGAATGACTCATCCAAGCAAATTCCATAACATTCCCAAGACAAGCCTGACAGATTTCAGATATGTTTTGTGTGGTCATGAAGTAAATAATTTGTGACTATGACTTTTATATAGACAAGATAGCTGCTGAGAAAAACAAAGATGCTGATTACAGATTGGTTAAATGATAGAGCAGAAAGGGATCAAATCCCATAAAATATGGAGTCCTGCAAAAATCACCAGTTCAGTAGAATGAAAGTGTAGAATATATGTTTTTTTTTTAAATGAGATACCACTAAATACTGATATGCAGATACATTTAGTGCTTCTTGAACATGAATTTACCAGAATGCTGCCTAGATTATAGGGAATTAGCATTAAGGAGAAGTTGGACAAACCTGTATAGTTTTCTCTGGAGCGTCAGTGGCTGAGGAAGGCTTGATAGAAATATATACAATAGACAGTCAGAATATTTTCCTCAGGATGGACATTTAGAAAAATAGAAGGCACAAGTTTAAGGATGTGAGGGCAAATTTTAAAAGGAGATGTGTGGTGCAAGTTTTTTTACACAGACTGCTGGCTGCTTGGAACATGCTGCCACGTGGTGGACGAGGCAGATACAACAGGGGCGTTTAAGAGGCTCTTTGATAGGCACGTGGATTTGCTGGGAATGGAGGGATTTGGATCACGTGCTGGCAAAGCAGATCAACTTAATTTAACATCATGTTCGGCACAGACATTAGGGCCAAAGGACTTTTTCCAGTGCTGTACTGTTCTATGTTCTATATATTGTACTGAACTAACATCCAGGTAAAACTAACATCATGTTATCCTTTACTGCACAGCTGTTGGCATGTAGGTCACCTCTATTTACCAAAGGGGTTAAGAACCTAAAGAACCCATAATGCAAAGGTTTGTACAAGGAGAGGTACGGTAAATCATTTTTGCAGAGGAAATTAGCTGCCAAGGATGATAGGACGCAAGTCAATCTCCATTTTGCAGTGGAAATTAGCTGCCAAGGATGGATGAAGCCAATTAATCTCCATCCAGTGCAGATACAGTAAATCAATCATTTTTGTTCCTCCAATGGGCATTGTTCGTTGAACTAAAAATGGAGTTGTGAGGGAGAGAGGGAGAATAATAACCTACATTCTCTAGTGCTTTAAAGAATGCAGCGTAATCCCACTGAAACATAAACCATACTGAAGGGTTTGATAGCTTGGGTGCTACAGTAATAAACAATAAAATACTCAGCCAGGTATAATTATGTTGTTCCAACTTTATCTTCATTTTGTAAAAAACAAAAAAAAACCATGGGTTGCCTTTCTACTATCCTCTTTTATATTTGACCATCATCCGTTTCAACCTCTCCTAATTTCCATCTCAATACAAGGCACTGCTCACAACCTTTCCCTGCATCTTTAAACTTGTTTTGTATTTCATATTTCCAATTCTCATGAAACTTCAAATCTGCTTCGCTACCTTATGATTCCGACTGAGCTGTGTAAGTCAAAGGTTTCATTTTAATTACAATCCATTCCTGGTGATATTTACCTACAAATACATTAAAAAGAACCAAACAACACAAATTTGAAAAAGAAAAAACAGGTCTGACATATATGAACAAGTCATTCCTACAGGTGAGGTTAATGTTGTGACATGGCAATATGTATTATCCAGTGGACACAAATAACTACTGAAAAGGCAACATAATAACAACTTATTTTCATTAAATGGGTAGTATTTTTTGCTTGGACGCCAAAAACATAGAAACATAGAAAATAGGTGCAGGAGGAGGCCATTCGGCCCTTTGAGCCTGCACCACCATTTGATATGATCATGGCTGATCATCCAACTCAATATCCCATCCCTGCCTTCTCTCCATACCCCCTGATCCCTTTAGCCACAAGGGCCACATCTAACTCCCTCTTAAATATAGCCAATGAACTGGCCTCAACTACCTTGTGGCAGAGAACTCCACAGATTCACCACTCTCTGTAAAAAAAAATTTTCCTCATCTCGGTCCTAAAAGTCTTCCCTCTTATCCTTAAACTGTGACCCCTAGTTCTGGACTTCCCCAACATCGGGAATAATCTTCCTGCATCTAGCCTGTAACATTTTATGTCTAGGAACTTAATGACTTAAAAATATGATTTTAAAAAATTCCGTCTGTATACACATTGTTTTAGACCCAAGAATCTCCAAAGTTCTGGCTTGCTGTTCCCAGTTAAAATCAATTGGAAATAAAGGGTAGCAATAAAGGGAAATAAAGGGTGGCGTTGTGGTAGAGCTACTGCCTTACTGCGCCTGAGACCCGGGTTCGATCCCGACTACGGGTGCTGTCTGTACGGAGTTTGTACATTCTCCCCGTGACCATGTGGGTTTCTCCGAGATCTTCGGTTTCCTCCCTCACTCAAAAGACTACAGGTTTGTAGGTTAATTGGCTTGGTCTAATGGTAAATTGTCCTTAGTGTGTGTAGGTTAGTGTTAGTGTGCGGGGATCACCAGTCGGTGTGGAATCGGTGGGTTGAAGGGTCTGTTTCCCCGCTGTATCTCTAAACTAAACTAAATAACAGATAGTGATTAAGCACTTAATTCTACAAAGGATATAGTTGGCCATCACAATAATAATTAATAAATTAATTTACCTTAGCGTCAGTAAGTTCTGTCCATTTAAGTATCTCCCAAAAAGTTTCAGTCAAGTTTGCCAAGCTGTCTTTGGTGTCATCTCCTGTGCTGTCTACTTCTTCCGAGGTTGCCCCATCCTGTGAATGGTACTGGAGAATTGTGTCGGCCAAAGCACAGCCTTTTCGGCACAGTGCATCAATCAGGGATGATTTCTGCTTTTCCATGTCACTAAACACGAGAAAAGATTAAGCTTAACCCAAGAACAACACATCAGTATTTCAAAGTAGCATGAATTCATACACTATGAAGGTAAGTACTTGACAGGTTAATTCAAGCATTATCCCACGAGAAAAACAATTTTCTTTATTATTTTAGAAAACTTAATTCAAGTTCAGCAGAAAGCTTCAAGAACTCGCATATCAAGGATGTCATCAGTTACTTGGTTATCTGTGTTTGAATGCATGATTTCATCAACTTTGCCCTTTCTTTGATCTAAATGTCTGTCAAACAGTACAGTTATTCCCATTCAAATAAAAAGATTTATTCCTACACCCTATGCCATAAAATATGTACAAAATGAACTGGGATAGTAATAATTTATTCTTATATTTTGAAGTTATGGATTAGTACAGGTACCTCACACTTTTCAAATAACAGGCTCTACGCCCGTTTAAATAGGTTTATGTTAAACAAATATCTGTTTAATTCAACACATTTTTGAATAACGGGCTACTTTTCAGGAACACAACCCCTGCGTAAAACACGAGATGCCTGAAGTTGTAAATCGGTCAAATCCTTTCAACATTATCTAAGAAATTTTAAAGCTTGCAGTGCAACGTAAATGTGCAAAATTTGGCCAGAGAAATAAAAACCAGGGGCTGCATAGATAATCAATGTACCATTTCTTCTGCAGGTTAAACAATGATAATGCAGACTAAGTTTAGTTGTGCACCTCTTGACAGTAGCTGCTTCAGGTCTTGGATCAGTCTTCATTGCTAGATGAATTGCTAATGCAGTCTGATCAATGCGAGATATAACATCATCTGCTGCTTCCACTATAACATCCATTCTTTTCATTCGGTCCTAAATGAAAGAGGTTAGATTCTTATCGTAAATGTAATACCAAACCAATCTCCGGTTTAAAAACAGCCTTCTGTGGTAAAAAATTCCACATTCACCATCCTCTGATTGAACAAATTCCTCCTCATCTCCTTCCTAAAGGAACATAATTTAATTCTGAGGCTATGACCTCTAGTCCTAGACCCTCTCACTAGTGAAAACCTCTTCTCCACATCCACTCTACCCAAGCTGTTTACTAGTCGGTAAGTTTCAATTAGGTCACCTCTCATCCTTCTAAACTCCAGCGAGTACAGGCCCAGTGCCAACAAACGCACATATGGAGATTATTTCTAAGTGGGGAGTAGGAAAGTCTAAGAAAAGATTTCCAGAACCAGGACATCTGGAGGCTTTGATACCAGTGAAAGAGCTGAAAAGCATAAACAGTCACAGTAGAAGTCTGAAGGACATAAAAAGATTGTAAGAAATTGTGGAAGTAGAATGAGGTGGGGTTCTGGCAGGTTTTAACACAAGTCAAATTATTTTCAATTCATTTTGTTGGGACAAGTGGGCCATTAAAGATGATGTAGCTGGCGCAGCATGCTCTACCTCTCAATTTTTTTAATCAGCCACATGAAAGTGAGCTGATGCCTGTTAACACGGAGATGGAAAAATAAGCAGGTTGTGAGGTTATAGAATTCAAAGATAGGTGGAACCGCAGGTCAAGGTCTCATCTAGCCAAATTCAGCCTGGAAGTGTGGCTTAGGAAGAATGTTTACACTAGGAAATTAATATTGTGGATTTCAGTCATCTGATATTCAGTTCAGGAAAGGTTTGACTCGTTTATGATAATGTTGGATAGTTTGGAAGGATTGGTATGGTTATCAGTCTAAGGATGTGATTGGCAGAGTTAGTTTAAATTGATGCTGTGTCTGGAGATAATATCCTGAACCAACATATAGAGGAAAAAGAAGCCAAGGATAAATCCTTCATTTTTCTCCAGAGGATACCATTGAGAGATTTGGAGAGACAGAGACAGGACAACATGAAAGCCTACACAGCTACAGCAGTAATTTACCAAAATCCAAATAACCCACCAACCAGCGTGTCTTTAGGATGTGGACAAAATGCGGGATTAAGGGCAGAACAGTTCAGCAGCTGGTTGAGCTGTTATCTCATGGTGCCAGAGACCCGGCTTCAATCCCGACCTCGGGGATGCTGTCTGTGTGGAATTTGCATGTTCTCTGATTTTCAGGTCTAGTGAAAGGTTTAATTGTGAACTCAGTGCTGCCTATGTGGAGCAGGTACTTCCTTCCTGTGACTACATTGGCTTCCTTAGGGTGATTTAGTTTCCTCCCCAAGATATGCGGGTCAGTTGGCCATTGTAAATTGCCCACTGGTGTATAGGTGAATGTTAGAATCTGCGAAGGGTTGACCCAATGTAAGGAGAACTGAATTAATACAAAAAGCTGGTGTAACTCAGCGGGACAGGCAGCATTTTAAACCGAAGATAGACACAAAAAGCAGGCGTAACTCAGCGGGACAGGCAGCATCTGCAGTTCCTTCCTACACGGGACTGTATTGATGTAGGTTTAGTGAAAATGATGGACTGATGGTCAGCACAGATTTGGTGGGCCAAAGAGTCCGTTTCTGTGCTCTGTCTCTCTATATCTCTATGAACAGAGCACCCTGGAGAAACGCATGAAGTAACAGGGAGAATGTACATCCTCCACATGGACAGCACTGTGGTTCACCATTAAACCTGTTCACTGGAGCTGCAAGCAGCAGTGCCACAGCGCAGCAGTAGAGATGCTGCCTTACAGTGCCAGACCAGAGTTCGATCCTGGCTACGGGTGCTGTCTGTACACAGTTTGTACATACTCGCTGTAACCTTGTGGGTTTTCCACAGGTGCTCCGGGTTTCCTCTGATACTCCAAAGACGTACAGGTTTGTAGATTAATTTGGCTTTGATGAAAATTGTAAATTGTTCCTAGTGTATAGGATAGTGCTAGAGTACGGGGATCGCTGGTCAGCATGGACTCGTTGGGCTGAAGGGCCCGTTTCCATGCTCTACCTCTACACTAAACTAAAAAAAAAAAATCAGCTCATTGATAAAAAGTCATTCAGATGAATCTTACCTTTTCAGTGTCCAACTGATGTAGTCTTGCAACATACAGAGGTAGATGGGTAGGATAAGACTCTTTCAATTCTTCATAAAATACATTCTCGTCCAACCTACAAAAAAAAACTTCATTTGGTGAATTTACTGGAAAATTTTTATAAATATTATTTTGCACAATCTTAAAGTAGCACGATACCAGAAATAGTTAAATTCCAGACCATTTCTGAAAAAGCACTGAAAATGGCAATAAGTAACATCAAATGCTTAAGAAAACGGGAGTAGTTCAGTTGATCGCTGGAGTAGCTCAGCTGATTGCCTGAAATCCAGCAGATTCTCTTCCCTGGAATCAAATCATTCTCCCCACAGATCTTGTGACATTAAGCTGCTTAAGAGACATGAAATGCAACTATGATGCATCATCACGTGATATCATTATCACGTGATCTATGTATATCTATATTTTGTGTCTGTTGTCTCAGCATTGTAAATAGTCCTAAATTCCCTTTAAATTAGCAACCATTAATGTACTGCTTTGCACAATGTAGCAAAATAAATAGTTAAAAGCAACTGAATGTAAAGCAACCTAACACAACAGTATTAATTAGGTATCTCTGTCAATAGATACCCATTTTTCCGCATGAATTTTAAAGTGCTGTATTTCACATTTTGTTAAGATACACCAATGTTCCCTTTTTTCCTTAATCTGCACATGTCAAAAAACCCAAACAACTGTGGAACTGTGAAGTATTTGCAGTTTCACGCTTGCAGATCTGATCATGTAAATATCAGATGAGCTGCTCCATTGAAAAACTCTACTCTAAATTAGCTTGTGGGGAATGAACAAAAATTAAATTAACTGTCCCGTTTCCTTAATGAGAGCTTCCTTTGAATATTCCAACTACATATGCTATCATAAATGCATTGTTTCTCCAAACAAGCATTCTGGCTAATATTGCATTTAAAAAAAACATTGAGAATATCAGCAAATTACAAGTTATTGCGCTGGAAGATCACTCTGAAGAACAAAAATACATTACAATATGTAATACGTTTCAGATTAAGCAGGTACAAAGTAGGCCGACATGAAAGCCTATAGAGGATTTCAGCTTGTATCTGAACTCAGCTCAAACGAACTGTGGCTAAAAAGAGCAATGGCCAAATGTTTTCCCCAGAGAGTATAATCAAAACTATGCCAAATGTGTAACTTTTCAAACACTTGCTAGAGTCTCCAACCAAAGGCCTATGTGTGAGCTCACACCTTCCCTGTTACCTATGCAGCTAAAAATGGCACGCAACACAGAAAACTGGGCGAGAAGGAGAGTAGAGAAACTGCAAATCGCAAAAACTAAAATAAAAATGGAAAACATTTGAAAAACTCAGTATTACAAGAAACATCTGTGGAGTGAAGAGTCCATGGATGTTTCAGGCTGTTGACCATGCCTCAGAACTGAGAACTGCGGGAATTTTAACATACTTTAAGCTGCAAAGAAGAGGAAAAGGTGCAGAAAACATATGGACATCTTCAATAGGATGGAAGCCAAGCAAAATGATGGTGGTATCAGCTGCCAATTTCCTCTGCTCTCATTTTCACATGGTACATCTCTGAATATTCTCTTTCCTGTCTCCATTTCACCCTCTATTCTTCTCCCACATCCTTTTCACCACAATAATTCCCATCCTGCACCATCCCGTGACATTTATTGGTTAAGGCTACTGAGTATGTAAGAAGGGAAGTTTTAATGCAATTTGAAAGGCGATAGCGAGGTTGCATCCGGAATACTGTGTGTAGTTATGATCTGCATGTTTAGGTGAGATAGACTTGCAATAAAGTTCACATTTCAAGTTCAAGTGAGTTTATTGTCATGTGTCCCTGTATAGGACAATGAAATTCTTGCTTTGATTAAGCACACAGAATATAGTAGGCATTTACTACAAAACAGATAAATGCGTCCATATACCATGATATAAATATATACACACATGAATAAATAAACTGGTAAAGTGCAAATAACAGAAAGTGGTTATTAATAATCAGAGTTTTGTCCGAGCCAGGTTTAATAGCCTGATGGCTGTGGGGAAGTAGCTATTCCTGAACCTGGTTGTTGCAGTCTTCAGGCTCCTGTACCTTCTACCTGAAGGTAGCAGGGAGATGAGTGTGTGGCCAGGATGGTGTTGTTCTTTGATGATACTGCCAGCCTTTTTGAGGCAGCGACTGCGATAAATCCCCTCGATGGAAGGAAGGTCAGAGCCGATGATGGACTGGGAAGTGTTTACTACTTTTTGTACATTTCCAAGCACATCTATGGCTTGTGTTGTTCCCGATGTTGCCTCCTTTACATCAGGCAGACCAAATGTAGACTTAGCGACCATTTCGCCAAACATGCGCTTGGTCAGCTTGATCTCCCATTTGCTAACCATTTTAACTCTTGTTCCCATATCAACCTCTATACTTGGTCTCCTTAATTACCATAACGAAGCCACAAACAACCCAATTCCCTATTACCTCCTCTTTCCCACCTTTCAGTAACCCAAATAGCCCTTCCAGTGTAACAATGATTCACTTGTACTTTTTCCACTGCATTTGGTGCTTTAGATGCAGTGCCCTCTACAATATAGACTAAATGCTCACTGCATGATTGTTCTGCAGAATGATCCTCGGGTTCTGGTGTCTGTCATTTTAATTCTCAGTCCCATTTGCGTACTGAGCTATCTCTGACCTCATGCAATGAAGCCAAACACAAGTAAAGATCATCTCATCCTCCAAAAAAGGCAACGCTGATGACTGAAACAGTTCCACAATTTCTGAAGACCAGACTTAGCTGTTACTATCAGAACTAGTTGATTATGAAGAAAGGTCATCAAGAATTAAAGTGAAACACTGCCAAAACAACTGAAATTATCTGCTCTGCTAGACTTGTGTAGTAATGAATTAAAGATGCTGGTTTACATTAAAAACCCCCACAAATGCTGGAATAACTCAGCGGGTCAGACAGCATCTCTGGAGAAAAGGAATAGGTGATGTTTCGGGTCGAGACCCTTCTTCACATTCAGGGGAGACGGTAACTAGAGGTAACAGAACAGATCAGAGCTGGTACCGATGACCAAAGAGCCTACAATGGTCCATTGTTGGCAGTGGAGGACGCGATAACATAGGGGATATGAACATTAAAACTAGCAGGATGACTACGGTGGGGGAAGGATGGAGAGGACATTTTGTGTCTATCTTTGGTCTACTATACTTGTTCTTCACATCGTCTCGCATCATGAAAGATGCCTTTTTTTTAAACATGCGACTTGAATTTTTACTGAAAGTTAACTATAAAGAGAGCATCAACATTTATGGATATACTCCCAGACAGATTTATGGGTCTACCCACACATTCTGTGGAACAAATACATACTTGGCCATCCACTGTATCTTCAGGTCCCTTAGCGCATCAGCAAACTCTTCCTTCACATCTTTCTCTTTTTCAGCATCTTTTTCTTTATCTTTGTTTCCATTCTTCTGTTTATTTGGCGATGGTATAAGATGATATTGCACAGACACCATATCCTATTGTGCAAACAAAAGAAAAATTATAAATGAGTAAAATGTCCACATTTTAACCATAACCATTAAAGAAGACACTACAACGAAATCTATAAAAGTTGAAAGATGGTATCAGTATAAAAAGTTATAATCAAAGCAGTCATATCTTAACTCTCCATTCCTCTGTCTTTCTACAATTCTAGGACTCAAACAATGAAAGGGTTGGACATTTAAAACCACAGCATCACAACATTTCTTCTTGCAGAAACTGGTGAATTTCTGGAATTCTCTACTCCAGAAAGTCATGGAGCCTAAATCATTAGAAGAATTTACAGTGGAGATAGCTAATTTTTTGGAAAATTGAGAGATGGGAAGAGGCTGGGTCAGCAGGGATCTGGCACAGTGAAGAATAGAAGCCCAAGGTAGATCAGTCATAATCATAATCAAATAGCACGCAGGCTTGAGGAGCCAGGCGGCCTATTCCTCCGCAAATCTGCTTGTGTTCTTGGTACCTTTTCACCCCTGCAGCCCAACTGTTGTTTATTTATTAACCTACAGCTGCTATTTCCTTCTTAAATCCATCCATCTTCAAGCATTTTTTTCAAATTACCCTACTGACAAAAGTTAGTATCATCTACGTCAATATCTCAGCATCTATGGGAATGATTTTTTTGTGTTAAAGACATGATGCAAATGTAAATTATAATTCTGGGGTTGGATATATAGGTTAAGGTTCTAATCATTGCCTACCCATTCTCCGTCTGCTTCTTTCACTTTCCTTTCCCCCACTGTTTTTCAAAATGTGACACGGGAATGGAGGGTGGGGTTGCAATAGAAATTATGGTTTTAAGATCAGGTGAATTTCAAACCTTTGACTAAACGAAGAGTTGGATATAGGAGCAGCAAGAAGAAAAAGAGAGAGGAGAGAAGGATAAAAGGGACTAAAACGAGGGGCCCTGCATCATTGCATGACAGGTAGATAGTGTGGTAAAAAGCTTTTGTCACGTTGGCTTTCAGTCAGAGAATTGAATGCAGAAGTTGGGACGTTATGTTACTGTTATACATGGCATTGGTGAGACTGCATTTGGAGTATTGTGTTTGGTTTTGGTAGTTGTGGCAGATACAATAATAACGTTGAAAAGTCGTTTGGACAGATACATGGATAGGAAAGGTTTAGTGGGATATGGGTCAAATGGAACTAGCTTAAGAAGGGCATCTTGCTCACATGAACGAGTGGGCTGAAGAGCCTGTTTCTATGCTGTATGACTCCATTACAAAGTAGGTAATTGATTTTGAAATATCGTGGGATGCCCAAGAAAGTAATAAACATTTTCTTTATGAGCATGTTCTTTCCCCTCTTATTTGGATGAGATTGCAGCCTAATGGGGGGTGAGTGGGATGGGGGTACACGGATCTTCCCAGCATGAAGTTGGTAATGGGATCGGTAAATTTCAGCAGGGTGGGTCTCAGCAGGCAGAGGCAAGGGAAATAGGCCAATAAGTCGTAACGTTTCAGTGATTTCTGTGTTGAACTTTGTGAAGGAAAATTATCGGTTCATTCTGTAAATGATGGTCTGCAAATACAAAACTGCAAGCTTAAACGCATGCCATGATGTGAATGCCATCTGGTCCTTTAAAATGTGGGGCCAGTATTGATGACTGCAAATTATTAAATTTCAATTATCTGGGTAAAATAGGATTAAACAAGCCCGTTAAAATAAATTTACAAATAGTTACTGACAGTATTAAATAGATAAAGGAAAACCATCCATTCTTTGAATTTCTAGCCGTTCTTAATGAGTAGAGATACAACCACTCAATCTGTCAAGAGTAGTTATCACAAATGATCACTGTCATCACTAACAGTGCTATCTACGATTATTAACATATACAACATTCTGCAATCCCAGAAGGCCTTCAAATGAAAGATCAAATGATTTCATTTAGAAAATAGGCAAAATAATCTCAACTTTATTTTAGAAAGTGGTTGTGCCAAGCAAACCTACAAATTTACATTCAACAAAAGAGTGACAAGAAGTTTACACAAAAAAGCTGGAGAAACTCAGCGGGTGCAGCAGCATCTATGGAGCGAAGGAAATAGGCAACGTTTCGGGCCGAAACCCTTCTTCAGACAAGTGACAAGAAGTTGCCTGGGTTTCAACAACTAAGTTACAGAGATAGATTGAATAAGTTAGGTCTTTATTCTCTGGAGCACAGAAGGTTAAGGGGGGACTTGATAGAGGTCTTTAAAATGATGAAAGGGACAGACAGAGTTGATGTGGACAAGCTTTTTCCTTTGAGAATAGGGAAGATTCAAACAAGAGGACATGACTTCAGAATTAAGGGACAGAAGTTTAGGGGAATATGAGGGGGAACTTCTTTACTCAGAGAGTGGTAGCGGTGTGGAATGAGCTTCCAGTGGAAGTGGTGGAGGCAGGTTCATAGGTATCATTTAAAAATAAATTGGATAGGCATATGGATGTGAAGGGAATGGAGGGTTATGGTATGAGTGCAGGAGGTGGGACTAAGGGGAAAAAAAGTTGTTCGGCACGGACTTGTAGGGCCGAGATGGCCTGTTTCCGTGCTGTAATTGTTATATGGTTATAATCATAAAATGAAGTTACAAATCCTGATAAATACTTTTGTTCAGTTTATACTGAAACAAATAAAACACTGGAAAAAATGTCTACACTCTCTCCCCTGACTCTCAGTCTGAAAAAGAGTCTCAACCTGAATAGTCACCTATTCTTTCTCTCCAGACATGCTGCCTGTCCTGCTGAGTTACTATAGCATTTTGTATCTATCTCCATACCTAAATTTAGCTTACAGAGTTATAAAGTCTTACTGAACTTTTATAGGGTTAAGGTTAAGCCTAACTGGATCTATTCATACTAAAGCTGCTGAATAGCCTCTGCACGTGTTAACAAACACTAGCTGCATATTATGTCAACATACCATCACTGCGACAGCATTGTGCCGTCCTCAATCATCCTAACACATCTATTTAGGTCAATTTCAATTGCCGTCAAAGTTAAAAGCAGCCAACCACCCCACTGATTGAAAAGGTGACAGAAGAAGATTTAATTACTATATTCCCCCAAAAAAGTTAATTATTGAAAGGGAACAAGTCTGAAAAGTTCTGATGTACCATATGCTTTGTCGTCAAGATTTAGAAGATGTATCAATCAAATCACTGCTGAACTGACTGTGATCCAATGCGTTCTTCTGGAGATGGACGTCTGCAAGGAGCAGGTGGTACAGCACAGTCTAGTTAATTAAGCCATTGTGCAGCAACATAACCAGACATATCTCTCATAAGACCATGGACAGACCGAACCTCAGCACCTGGGATTTATGTATTCAGAGACAATGCCATAAGTGACATGATGGCAAGACCTTTCTTGGCCAGTGAAGAGAAAGATTCCTCCTGTTGGATGGTGCATGTATGATCCGAGTCTCCATGCTACAGCATACTGCCCTTGGGGACAAGCCAATCATCCATCTCCTACTGCAAAGACATGCAGTGGTCTTTGTCCAGGTTTATTCTGAAGAACTAAATCGAGCCACAACACAAAACAAATATCAACTGCTGCTGCATGGCCGTCCGAAGGGGGAGTGCGTTGGGTGCGACCGTAACCCCCACCTTTTTTTAATAAATCGGAGCACAATCAGCCTTTCCACTTTGTCGGAAATCGCCCGAAATTCTGGATCCGGCCGCTGGACAATTCAGAAGAAATAAATGCGCCCATCTCCGCTCAGGATCAGATTGCCATTTGTACTGCACCCACTCAGCTCGATGCCTCGCGTCTACTCCAGATAAGTATGGAATATCGCGTTGCAGGAGGGGGAGTCTGTGAGGGGGTTGCCCACGGGATGAGTTAGTAACTAATTTCTCCGGGCCCGAGGGAGAGAGGGGAGGGGAGGGGGGGGGGGTGCGGTGTCTGCTCGCCTGGTCCAGCGTTTCCAACCGCAGCGTCGGAGCCTCGCCAATGGCCAGCCTGGCGACCAGGGGACCATCCCCCCGCTGCCGGGCGGGAGTGGCTGTAATCCCCAACACCAGATTCCGCCCAAGCCATCTTCTGCCCACGCCACCCCCCTGGGCACACGCTACCCCCGCTGGGCCCACGCCACCCCCGCTGACCCCGGCTGGGCCCACACCACCCCCGCTGGTCCCACGCCACCTTCAACCCCCCCCCTCCCCCCCGCTGGGCCCACACAACCATCATCTACGGCCCCCCCTCCAGAAAGAGGGGGGGATGTGAGAGGGAGGAGGGAGAGAGAGAGAGAGAGGGGAAGGGAAGGGAGAGAGAGAGAGAGAGAGAGATGGGGGACGGGAGAGGGAAAGGGGGAATATCTTTAATGAGATTGTAAAATTGAGGTAGGTTTTAGAGCTATTATATATTTTCCTCATGAATAATATCAAACAATTGGAACTGCTTTCTTTGCCTTGATAACAATACTGAAAAATATGTTCCAAAGTTTGTGACTCTTTTTGCAGCATATTTTTAAATATAATTTGAATATTACAAAAATCTGCATGTTTTCAGGGCCATCATGGATCTGTTCGCAGTAATGAAGCAGTCTGTTGATGATGTTGCTGCTGAGGTGGGGGCAAATATGCGTCAAGCCAATAGCCTAATCGTTAGGAGTTAAAAGATAGCCGAATCGATAAAGAGCTGAGAAGAGGAATCAGAGCTGCCAAGGAAAGGTACTCTGAGAAGTTGAGGAGCAAGTTCTTAGCTAGTGACTCTTCTTCAGTTTGGAAGGGCATGCAAGAAATTACCAGCTATAAGAGGAAAGCCCCCCGCTCTTTGGACAATTGTCAGCTGACGAACGACCTGAATGAGTTTTACTGCAGGTTTAAAAATCAGAAACGTAACCCTGAAACCCCCTCCCGAACAAACACAGACCCTGCACCCTCTCCTTCCTATTCACCACTTCACACCTACTTAAGGCAAGACTCCAGTATGAAAAGAGTGGATCCTTTCCCACCCCAACCAACACTTCACACCCACTCACAGCCTAACCTCAGTCTGCAAAGACTGGGCCCTTCTACACACACCCCACTCCAATCACCATTTCACACACAATTACTCATTTTTAACCAGTCCCTGCAAAGATGTACTGTCCCTGCCTGCTTCAAAGTCTCCTTCCCTGTACCCAAAAAGGCAAGGATTACTGGTCTTAATGACTACAGGCCTGTCGCACTGACCTCTATAGTCATGAAGACCCATGAAAGGCTTCTGCTGGCCAAGCTGAAAGATTAGATTAGATTAGATTAGATTCGTTTATTGTCATTCAGACCTTTCGGTCTGAACGAAATTCTGTTTCCCTGCAGTCATACATATAATTAATAAAATGACAAAAACACACAATCAACACAAATTTAACATCCACCACAGTGAGTTCACCAAACACTTCCTCACTGTGGTGGAAGGCAAAATCTTAAAGTCTCTGGCTCTTCCCTCTTTGTTCTCCCTCTGCGCCGAGGCGACGGTTCAAACTCCGCGGGTGGTCGCTGCCTCGCCACAGCTCAGAGGCCGAGTCAGGTCTCTGCTGCCGCCGCCGCCGCCGCCACAGCCTCGGTGCCGAGTCAGGTCTCCACTGCCGCCGCCGCCGCCGTCGCCACAGCCTCTGTGCCGGGTCTCCGCCGCCGCCGCCACAGCCACAGCCTCGGTGCCAGGTCTCCGCCACCGCTGCCGCCGCCGCCGCTACAGCTTCAGTGCCGAGTCCGGTCTCCGCCGCTGCTGCTGCCGCTACAGCTCCGTTGCCGCCAGCTCCGCCATTAGGCCTCAGCGCAGACGGAGACGGGTGATACGACCGAAGAAAAAGTCGCATCCCCCGAAGGAAGGATCACAATCCTCCTGCTGGACCCTCTGCATTTTGCATATTGGGCCAATAGATCTGTGGATGATGCAGTCAATCTGGGCCTGCACTTCATCCTCCAGCATCTAGACCACCTATGCAAGGATATTGTTTGCTGATTTTAGCTCTGATCCAGGACGGGGATCTCTGTACTCTTTTCAGTTTGACATCTTTCCTATAACATGGTGCCTAGAACTGAACACAATATTCTAAATGCGGTCTCATCAATGTTTTATACAACTGCACTATGACCTCCCAACTTCTATACTCAATGCTCTGACTGATGAAGGCCAAAGTGCCAAAATACTTTTTGACCACCTGATATACCTGCGATTCGACCTTCAAGGAACCATGCAACAATCCCTCTGCCCACCTGGTTAATTGATCCAGAACCTGCTGCAATCTTTCACAACCATCTTCACTATTTGCAAATCCACTCAGTTCTGTATCATCAGAAAACTTGCTAATCTTGCCCTGTTCTGTGACTTTTCACAGAGTGCTGGAGTAACTCAGCGGGTCAGGCGGAGTATAAAAGTTGGGAGGTCATGTTGCAGTTGCATAAAAAGTTGGTGAGGCCGCATTCAGAGTAATGTATTCAGTTCAGGGCACCATGTTATAGGAAAGATGTCATCAAACTGGAAAGGGTACAGTGAAGATTTATGAGGATGTTGCCAGGACTGGAGGGCCAGCGCTATAGGGAGAGTTTGAGTAGGCTGGGACTCTATTTCATGGAGCACAGGAGGATGAGGGATGATCTAATAGAGGTGTATAAAATCATGATTTGAATATATATGGTTGAGTTTTGCCCAGAGTAGGTGAATCGAGGAGCAGAGGACACAAGTTTAAGGTGAAGAGCAAAAGATTTAATAGGAATCTGAGAGGTATTTAAGGCAGGGACTATCGCAAAATTTAAGAAACAGTTAGGTACATGGATAGGACAGGTTCGGAGGGATATGGATCAAATGTGGGCAGGTGGGACTTGCTGGACCGAAGGGCCTGTTTCCACACTGTATCACTATGACCCTATCTATCTTTCCCTCTCAAACCCATTCTCCTGCCTTCTCCCCATTGCCTCTGACACCTGTATCAGTCAAGAATCTATCAATCTCCTCCTGAAAAATGTCCATTGACTTGACCT
The DNA here is from genome assembly GCF_028641065.1 of Leucoraja erinaceus. NCBI lineage: Eukaryota > Metazoa > Chordata > Chondrichthyes > Rajiformes > Rajidae > Leucoraja > Leucoraja erinaceus. The sequence goes on from NC_073382.1 coordinate 72,200,879, forward strand.
CCACAGTTGTCTGTGGCAAAGAATTATTCACAAAGCACAGTTCACCACCCTCTGACTTAAGAAATTCCTGCTCATCTCCTTCCTAATTCTGAGGCTGTGGCCACTGGTCCTAGACTCTCCCACTAGTGGAAACATCCTCTCCACGTCCACTCCATCCAGGTTTTTACCAGGCTGGGACAGATGGCAGCAGCTTCACACCATGTCCCAAAGCTTGTGTCCTGTCCTGCATCACCCAAGACAGCAGAGATATTATAGGAGAGGGCAAGCATTGTAACAAAGTAGCTCACGATGGTTTGGGTAACATTCAGGAATGTCTATGCATGTCACATCATGAATATTACTGAAGGGTTTTGACCCAAAATATAATCTATACCTTTCTCTAGAGATGCTGCCTGACCCACTGAGTTACTCCAGCACTCTGTGACATGTCACCTATCCATGTTCTCCAGAGATGCTGCCTGACCCGCTGAGTTACTCCAGCACTTTGTGTCTATTTTCCCTTCACCCATCTGCCCAAGCCCACCCTCCCCCCTCCTTTCCTATGTTCCTTTCCACCCATAAACCTCTCTCTGCCTTTACATTTCACTCCTCTTTCAAATCTGCTCTACCTATCTACATGCATTTTTCTTAACTTTTTAAGTCATAGAATAATGCAGTGTGGAAACAGGCCCTTCAGCCCAACTTGCCCACACCGACCGACATGTCCCATGTAAACTAGTCCCACTCACACACATTTGGCCCATATCCATCTAAATCTGCCCTATCCATGTCAGTGTCCAAATGTCTCTTAAACAGTGGGATAGTCCCAGCCTTAACTACCTCCTCTGGCAGCTCGTTACATACACCCACCAACCACCCTTTGTGTGAAAAAACTACCTCTCTGATTCCTGTTAATTTCTGACATATTGGTCACAAACTTGATGCAAAAATGCTCCAAAATAAGGCTCAGAATGCATCAGAGAGCATCTAAAACACCCGAGCTTCCAGGGCCCTTAAGCGGGCCCTGGTCCCCGGCATCAAGGGACTTCACACTTCGCGCTCGTGATGTGCGCAGCGCGCACATTATTTCACATTCAATTTTTTCTTGTGATCCTGTCATGCCACCCCCCTTTTTGAAAAGCTTCATAAGGGCCTGGCTGCTGGACAATCGTCAACTTGGTGAAAGACTGCCGCTAGCCTGCCTGAAATTCACTGGTCTTCCTATGCAGTAGTTCTGCAGCCGAATACTGCAAACTGGCACACTTCTAATAGAAAGCCAACGTCATACTATTGCAATGTAATTGGATGACGAGACTTCTGACAAAATGCCAGCAGGAATATTTTGTATTATATACATTGTCAATTTTTTTGATGAAAGGCAATTATTTGAATAACTCTAGAAACAACAATTCCTGGGGTTAAATTTACATTTTGCAAAATATTAAAAACAAAAGGTCAGTAACAAAAAAATTAAATGTATTAATAAACTTAATTATTATGCTTATGTTGTGAAATAAATCTTGGTACCTATTGTTGCAAGTACAAATTTTATTCCATCTATTTTCCATTCTAAGGCAATTCATAAACCTCAGAAGTTCAAGGCGCAAATATTCCGAGCCAAAACATGGAGGCTAAACCCGATATGAAAACAGAGTTTGGTGAATGGCATTGGGATGTTATGGTAAAGATTGGTGACACAGTGGTCATCAATTTTTAACGTCACCCCCTTCACCTGATCAGAGCCCCAGCCTATAGACATGCCACAGATCTTTTTCCTTTTATTGTAAGATATTAAACTTGAATTAAACCGAGTACTAATGGCGACCAGCTGCTGAGGTGAGTTTTAAAGAGGTATGTGCTTAATACGCCACCTATTAAGACTCTCGTCATAAAACGAATGCTCCATGCAAGCCACCATGCTGGAGAATCTCCTTTGGAAACTTTCCAGTGCAATCATATCATTCCCATAGTGTGGCATTCGAAATAGTGCTCCATGTGGCCTAACCAATGTTTTATAAAGTTACCTAATATCCGTGTTCTTATATTCTATTCTTTGTCTAATGAAGGGAAGTGCCCTATAGACCTTCGTTACCACCTTATCCACCTGTGGTGCCACCTTCAAGGTCCTTGGACATAACCAAGGCTCCTCGGTTTCTCAATATTATTAAAATTTGCTCGGAACCCATCATCCTATTTGAATTGTGGAGTCTCAGATTCGGACTTAGCACGGCCAAACACCTCTGCTCCCACTTAGAAAAACGTTCTACAGGGAACATTGTTGCCATTACTGTAATCTGCATTATTTGCTTCATTTGACATCCGACCTATAATCTGTGTGTAGTGATAATTTTGGGGTCAGAATTCAGATCAGTAAACTCCTAGATGTTCAATCATATTGCAAGCTGTTCATGGAGGATGACGTAAACTTTGAAGTGGGTGAAATTGTAGAGTTAGAACAAAGAAAGAAAGAAAGGAGGGGTTAAAAAAAGACAATACCGAGCTTAAACAAAAAAGTGGCATGCCACTACCTGCACCTCCTAGCACCAGTTACAGAGCAGCAATAGAAGAGGCTTGGGAGCAGGTCGCTTTCCTACCTCCTCAGCTGGGCAATAATGCATGCGTGGGGGACCTAAAAGGGGGTAAAAATAACTTTTAAAATGGGGATAGCAATTAAATAAAATTACTTATTGCTTTGCAATATAAATTTGGACACAAAGAGGAAGAAATGGAGATAACCTGGTGTGTCCCATGCACCAGAAGCTTGCTTCAGTAAGATACTGATAACAAATCTAAGATTTTGCTTTAATAAAGTAAATGCATTCCAGATTTAAAAAAAATAAAATGAAATAGGATGTTTGGTGCATCAAACTGTTGACGGTGTTTTTCCTGACACACAAGGAGTTATAATCCTATAAATCATCGTCCTTTAATTTCGACAATTTCATCAACCTATTTTATTCTAAAATGTTGACCTGTTCTTTGCTTCTGTCACCATCTTTGGAATTGCATTCCACAGCTTCCAGATTCTTAGCGCAAAGTATTTCACCCAACGTGCTAAACTTTAAAGAATTAATCTTGTTTATTTTTTTACATAAATCACGCCATTTCAGGGATTTGAACTCAAGATTATTTCTCCACATCATTGTTTTTCTAAACTAATTATTGTCCTTCCATTTACTGTCTGTTCCATTCCCCATTTGCTCTCTTCAATTAATTAACTTGCAGTTCCCTGGACTGAAATTCAATGCCATTTCTTGCCTATATGACCAGTCCAATGATATCCCTCAGCAGAAAAATTCCCTCCTCTTCATCAACTAAACACATATCATCTGAAATATCTCACATCTAGATCTTAAAACGTCAGTTATGGACATGGAAATCCATCTTCACCTCTTACTCATTTCAATATCACCCCTGGGAGGCAGACAGAAAGCCAGAGATTTTGTCTCCGTTATAAAATGCCTTTTGTAAACCATCTCAATGACAACAGCATGTATTTACATAGGACATTTAACTTAATAATCTGTCCAAGGGTGTTTCACAAGTGCATAATCAAATACAACTTGATACCAAACTATACCAATGGGAAACGGGACATGTATGATTTAAAAAGTGCCTTGTAAGAGAACACAAGAATTGGACAGAGAGAATTTTAGGGAGGAAGTTCCCAATATGCTCAAGGTATCACATCCTGGGAAGCCAAATAGATGTACAATAAATGGTAGGATCCTAATGAATGATGATGAACAAAGAGAAGCAGGGGTCCAAGTCCATAGATTCCTGAAACTGGCAACACAAATTGATGGGATGGTAAAGAATATATGGCACAGATTGATGCAAAGTGCTAGAGTAACTCAGCTGGTTGGGCAGCATCTCTGGAAAAAAAGGACGGGTGACGTATTGTACTTCCCATTTCCTTATTGATGCCTTTTTGTCCTTTGGTGAATCCTGAAAATTTCTCATTCAGAACTCGGAAGCATTCGGCTAACTTGAATAACATAGAATACGTAGAACAGTACAGCAAAGGAACAGCCTCAATGCCAATGCCAAACACGATGCCAAGACTATCCAAGTGCACATAGTCCATATCCCTCCATTCCTTGCACATATTAAAACAATCAAATTCAATCTTTAACTTCTCCTTACCCATGGCTGTTTTTTTCTTTTTTTAGTAGCAAGAAGAGATACATTAATGGTAAATGGTTCCAATTCTTCAAATCTCAGCCACTGGTTGTTTAGTCATACCATTCAGTGCATTTCCCCCAAACAAAGACAGCCAAAAGGAAGGAAGCATGTGGCAGTGCAAGGCAGGAGAGAGGGAGAGGAGTGGAATAAGAGGAGATAGGGAAGGAAGAGGGGGAGAGAGGAAGAGACGACAAAGGGAAGAAAAGAGAAGAGGCATAGTTGAGAGTTGAGGAGGACTGGAGATGTGTAAGATTTCCTGTAGATTTAGAAGCTGTGCAACTATAGTGACAATATTCAGAACCAAGGTTATCAAAATTTTGCCGAAGTTTACATCTGGAACAACCAGCCTAGATTCGGCAACTGTTTCGCAGAACACTTGTGATCGGTCCACCAACGTTTACTGGACCTTCCAGTTGCTAACCATTTTAGTTCCCATTTCCATACTGACCTTTTAGTCCTGGGCCTCCTCCATTGCCAGTGGGGCCATATACAATCCGGAAGAACAGCACCTCATATTCATAAGATTACATTTTATCTTTGTATGCCTCATTGTCACCTTCCCCTAGCGAACAATGATTTATTCTACATTGTCCTTTATCTTTGTCCCCTTTGATCTCTCATTGTCACACCTTACCCTTCCATTTCTGTGTCTCCCTCTCCCCTTGAATCTCAGTCTGAAGAAAGGTCTCGACCCGAAACATCACCCATTCACCCCCCTTATTCTTCCTCTCTTCCATGTGTCCCACCTTGATGCTCATCCATTTCACATTTCCCTTCTCTCCATCCCCAACAACTTATAGTCCTTCCACTGGCTTCACAATTCACTGAATTTCTATCCTTATCTCACACTTTTTGTTCTTGCATCTCTGGCCTGAGGAAAGGTTCCAACCCAAAACATAACCTATCCATGTTCTCCAGAGATGCTATCTAATCTGCTGAGATCTTCTTTGTAAACTAGCAAATGCAATTCCTTGTGTCTACGTTACCTAAACCTCATTAGTTGAGCTACAGTATGCAGACGATATTCATGCTTGTGCAGACACCAAGCTATCATTTATGTTTTCAATGCAACATGAGAGACTTTGCAATCAACATGTAGAAGACGAAGGTCCTCTACCATCCTGCCCCTGACCCATCAAACTGACAAAACAAGCTTCCAGCAAATGGAAAACGAGGACCACTTGCCATACCTAGGAGAAGCAGACATCAATGAGGAAATTTACCATACCTTTTAAAGTATTACCACGGGCTTTGTTCTCAAGACTCAAATTCAGGAAGAGAAAGCCAGCGATGGATTGTGTCTTTGGTTGCACCATTATGGTTACCTGTATTTCAGGATTTTTTTGTGTTATTGACTATTATATATATTCATCTGTGTGTTATTATGTTAACAGACATGTTAAGTTGCAGCATGCAAGAATTTTATTGTTCCATTTCTGGTATATATGACAAACACTTGTCCGTTCCCTCCACAATATCCACGAGAAAGATAAGTAAACCTCTCCCTGATTGAGGCCCTAGTTACATTCATTTTGCCACAATGGGTAACACGAGACTCCTGAAAAGGACACACTGTTCACACGTCTCTCACAGGGACAGATGGACACAGGAAAATATTCAAGGACATGCTCAAATCTTCCTTGTAGAAAATGCAACACCTCACTACCACTTGGGAATCCCTGGCCCACAATCACCCAACATTGAGGAGTGTTTGGGATGGCATTGAGATCCTCACAGATACACATTGGGATCAAAACTGACAGAAGGAGCAGACAATTTCATGAACTACCCATCCACTTGCCCGGTTAACAACCACCCAATGATCCACAGTTCCCACACAGACCTCATTACCATAGGGAACACTACCATGCTGGTAGTAAATCATCCTCAATCCCGAGGGAAATCCCAAGAAGGAAGAAAGAAGATGACGTCTAGCAGAAGAGAAGATACCATTTTAATTATTACAGTAGCGGAGGCTGGATCAGGTGACTAATTAATTTTAGGTCTGGCTGGTCATAATGGCCAATTGATAGCACACTAGATGGTATCATTACTAATTAATCTATTGAGAGGTTAAGCAGAATGATTTCTTACAACAGGCAATAGAAATAGTTCCTTTAAGTTCTAATTGTAGACTTAGTTAAGATGTCAAGCTATTGATTAAGGCACACAGCCAAAAAGAAAATGTTTTAAGTGCAGACATAGGATCAAGATTACTGACATCTGATCTGGTACTGATGGAGATCATATAAAGGTATACAAAGATCTGCAATTTATATAGTCTACCCCTGAAAAATCAAATGTGTACTATACCAAAAGAATGAATTACTCAAGAATCTAAAGAAAGAAATAAGCAATTAAGTGAAATGCTTTAAATAAATATGTCATCACATATTTATATTAACTTTGAATGAAGGACAGATTATATTTGTATAAAATGATTTCAGGTTTTTGTTGGAGCACCACAATGGACTGGATACCAATTAAAGATGCTGTATGGTAATAATCTATATTTGGGGGAAAATGGTAATGCAAACAAATAACATTGAGATCCAAAGTTTCCATCCTATAAAAACAAATATTTGAATCCATTTGTATTTATGACTTTTCAAAAACGAATAAACATTTACCGAGGCCGAGTTTAAGCATCAGGCAATAATCAATAATAAGTCAACACTGGCTTGTTATCAGACTGTTTCCAATCAATTAATATGTTAGAACATGAACTGGCAGAACTCTGGACCAGAAACACATGAAACCACTCCCGTCAACATATAATAGTCAAATTGTAGATAAAACTCGTACTTCAACAATTGTTGAGTGAATTATTTCACTTTTAAATGAGAATGGAAACAAAGGATTTAGTGAATAATCAAGTGATGTTAAATCCATAATCATGCTGAACACCATCAATAACAATTCTCAAGGATATATACAAAATAATATTATGCTAAATAAAATAAAGAAACTGAAATAAAAGTAGAAAATCCTGGAAACACTCAGCAGGTTAGATAGCCTACATCAAGAGAAACAAAGTTAACATTTCAAGTCAATGTGCCATGTGAGTGTCTCTAGCATTTCTGACAAGAGAACAAAATACAAAATCTTCACTTTATTTTCTCAGGAAATGCTGATTTCTAATTATGAGTTGGATCAATTGATCAGTGTGTATCTAAAGCTAAATAACAATTTAGCAACAGAATTATATGAGAAGTGTGTGTGTGTGTGTGTGTTGTGTGTTGTGTGTTGTGTGTTGTGTGTTGTGTGTTGTGGGTGTGTGAGCGTGCGTTAATCACAATGTCATTCAAAGATCTCAGAAATTTCATCCAGAATGCAAAGATAATAATTAGAAACAGGGGCTTTCATTTTTGAGAAATAATACAAAAACAAAGTGTGTGTGTGTGTGCGCGCGCGCCTGTGTGAGCGTGCGTGTAATCCCAATGTCATTGAAAGATCTCAGAAATTTCATCCAGAATGCAAAAATAATTAGAAACACAATAAGTAACATAATGATATATGACAATGCAGTACCTTTTTAAACTTTCCTTGACGTTTTGACGCAGCCTGCCCCTGGGAGTCAGAATAACACATTGTAAGAAAACATGCAGACACTGCACAATTTGGAGACCTTCTCCAATCTTATTGGGGTGCATTTTCTATGCTTTTATTGAAAGGCAAAATCCGCCCTCTTAAAATCTATAAGAATCCACATACTTTTGCTTACCACTATGTTTTAGGAGCCTAATCTAAATGGCAATTTAAATACAACTGGGAGAGGAATGGGAAACATTGTGTTATGCTCCTCACAACAGTTTGGATCAATTTCAGATCAAATTATGATAAACCCCCCCAAATCTTTATCACATTCCGTACAGTATTTCTTTTTAAACCAGAACATTTTATCTTGTCTCACAAAAAAAATTGTCAAATATTTTGCTATTAGCCTTTTAAAGATGGCTGAGATAATTCACAATTCAAATCTGATGATCTATGGCAATATATGGTGGCTTTAAGATGCAAAATTATTATGTATCTAAAGAATGTACAAGCAGGTGTGTTATTACAGAAGCAAATGAAAGGTAAACCTAATAACTATTTTCCTTACAGGTATTTTACAGAGCATTAAAATACCTTATTTAAATTACCTATGCCCCAATCAGACATTTTAAAATTCTTGTTCTTACAATTTGTAATTGATCTCTTTACCCACATTGCCCATTGTTTAGCAGCTGTAGGCAAAGCCTGTGAGTATACTGTTTTGAGGGCATTTTAAGACATGCTGTTAATATATTAATAGTGGGCCATATTTGTAAGATGCCTCTCTAAAAACGGTAAGCTATATTATTACAGAGGGCTGAACTGCAGTTTCCAAAAATCATTACACTGTATTCACAACTATAAATCTAATGTAATAAATGATCTTCTACACATTAATTTAAAAACAAAACCATTTTTGAGTTAATTGTGTTAATCTACATGCAGAGCACAGGTCAGTATACAGCAGTATAGAGTGGAGAATGGAAGACTTCCAGAAGCAGGGGCTAAATGCTTACGTCAAGCAGCTTCAGAAAGAAATGGATGAATTACATTTCATTGCTGCAGATCGAAAGTAAGGCCATCTCCGGGCAGTATGGAAGAATTATATACTCACTGCTTTCTTTCCCAATTCACTCTTTGCCAAAGTTAAAGTTCCTGAGAGGAAACAACCAGGTCCCGCACCTTTAGGAATCCTAGAATCAGGCAAGATTAATTGTAGCGGGATCTGGAGGTCCTTGTTCATCAGTCAATGAAAGTAAGCATGCAGGTACAGCAGGCAGTGAAGAAAGCGAATGGTATGTTGGCCTTCATAACAAGAGTTGAGTACAGGAGCAAAGAGGTCCTTCTGCAGTTGTACAGGGCCCTAGTGAGACCACACCTGGAGCATTGTGTGGAGTTTTGGTCCCCTAATTTGAGGAAGGACATTCTTACTATTGAGGGAGTGCAGCGTAGGTTTACAAGGTTAATTCCCGGGATGGCAGGACTGTCATATGCCGAGAGAATGGAGTGGCTGGGTTTGTATACTCTGGAATTTAGGATGATAGGGGATCTTATTGAAACATATAAGATTATTAAGGGTTTGGACACGCTAGAGGCAGGAAACATGTACCTGATGTTGGGGAAGTCCAGAACCAGGGGCCACAGTTTAAGAATAAGGGGTAAGCCATTTAGAGCGGAGATGAGGAAACACTTTTTCACACAAAGAGTTGTGAGTATGTGGATAATTCTCTGTTCTCTGGATACTTTTAAGAGAAAAGCTAGATAGGGCTCTTAAAGATAGCGGAGTCAGGGGATATGGGGAGAAAGCAGGAACAGGGTACTGATTGGGCATGATCAGCCCTGATCACATTGAATGGCGTGATGGCTCAAAGGGCCAAATGGCCTACTCCTGCACCTATGACCTATTGTAGCAGGGAACAGAATTTTTTTTTACAGCATTTCACATTTCCATCATTCTAGATTATATCCCAAAACATATATTCCTTTATAATGCTTCATCCTAAATTTGTCTTACAGGGAAATGGACCACACTTTAATTTCCTTTATGTCAATAGACAATATATTGAGTGGAGAAACGGCATGATGGCACAGCTGTAGTTGCTGCCTTACAGCACCAGAGACCCGGGTTCGATCCAGACTATGGGTGCTGTCTGTACGGAGTTTGTACTTTCTTCCCGTGACCTGTGTGGGTTTTCCCCGAGATCTTTGGTTTCCTCCCACACTCCAAAGACGTACAGGTATGTAGGTAAATTAGCTTGGTTTCCTTAGAAATTGGTAAGAGTTATTGGAGACATGCTGACTTTCCTTAGTCTTCTGAAAAGTAGAGGGTACGAGTGCTTTCTTGGCCATAGCACACATATGTCTTGGTTGGATATTTGTTGGTGATATTTACACCTAGGAGCTTGAAGCCATCTCCTCTTCAGCACCATTGATACAGACTGGGGCATATATTCCACCCTAATACTTCAAGATGATGACCAGCTCCTCCATTTTGATGACTTGGAAGGAGAGCTTGTTGTCTTGACACATCCATCCTATCACTCAAACTAGAGACTCTTACAGAACAACATTAGCTCTTGGTCAAGTTATGCTGCAATTTTTAAATGATTTTCCCTGCTTCAGTTTTATATGATTTCTCGCCATCCTCATCTTCCTGCATTCCTCCAATTCTGGCCTTGGGCAACCACAATTTTCCACCCTCTACCAAAGGTCATTGTGTTTCAGCAGCCAAGTTCCTAAATGCTAAAATTCCTTCCCCAAAACCCAATGACCCCTTGTCTCCTCAATTATGGCAACATTTGAACCAAAGGCCAGACGTCAGGCAGGTTCAACAGTAATTTAATGTCACAGCGAGAACACACACACCCCCGAGAGGGACCTCGGGAAACCCCGTGGCAGACCAACGTCCCCTGTTGCTCAATAGCTGAGGGGGATGACCCAATGAGTGGCCTAACCCCCCGGGACCGCCAGTCTTAATATTCCTTTATATGGCTCAGCTTAATATTTTTTTCGACAAAGCTCCTGTAAAATATCTCGTGAGTCTTTACTTTATGAAAAGCACAATATAAATATTAGTCATTGAATTGTAATTATAATGTAAACACTAAAAAAATACTACTTACTTATCATCGGGAATAGAAGTAACAAAGAATGGCTGTGTGCAACCTGATTGTAGAGTTAAACTGGTGGATTTTTTCTTGCCTATTAATGCATTGCCGTGATTGTCATAAACATCTAAATTCAGAGAATTGGGGATTCTATGGGATACAATAGTTGGAAGGTCTTTAAGGCGTTCCAGCTCACTAAGTTGTTCGTGACGTACTTGGAGACGGATGGTGTAGTCTCCTTTATCCAACTTCAGAGAATACTGTTACACAAAAAAGGAAACAATGCAATTAAAACATTCTGTCTTTGGAAACTTGCTGTAATTTTAATTTTACGTGTAAATGAGCAAGTAAATGCTTGGCTTCCACATAAATAACACTACTTAAGTTGATTGGAGGCTGTAAATTAATTTTCAATTGACCTTGGATGTAGGAATCAAATAGTATTTTTAATTCACTGTAAATCTAAGAGAAATATTTATCGAGTTGAAACACAAATTTCATTGCACAGTAGAAATGCTTAGTGAAGTGCTTATCGCAGTTTTTCATTCAATTTTGCAATTAATCATTCAGTTTTATTTGAATCAAAATGTAATAATCTGCATTTTTTAAAATATATACAAGTGCACATACACATAAAAATCAATAAAAAGGGGTGGTCAAAAAAGCAGTATTTGCTAAAGGTAAATATTTTGTTTATTATGCAATTGTTTTCTTCCCATTATGGTACACGTGGTTAAAACCAGATTGAAATATGAAAAATTGCCTATTATGTTTTGATGAAGGATCCCAAAATACATGTGACAGGGTGCAGAGTTGCTGCTTTTACAATGCCCGGATTCGATGCTGACTATGGGTGCTGTCTGTACGGAGTATGTACTCTTTCCCCGTGACTTGCGTGGGTTTTCTCCGGGATCTCTGGTTTCCTCCCACACTGCAAAGATGTACAGGTTTGTAGGTTAATGGCCCTAGTGTGTGTAGGATAGTGCTAATGTGCGGAAATTGCTGGTCGGTGTGGACTAGGTGGGCCGAAGGGTCTGTTTCCGCGCTGTATCTCTAAGCTAAAGAACTGTATGACAAACCAAGCTATTCAATTCAATGAGAATACTCGATGGGAAAGACACAATGAGTTATACAACACATTGTCCTGGCTGCACAAAGTAGAAAATGGAAAACAATGAGAAATTATTGCAAAGTGAGTAGCTACACTACCAAGGATGAAATCATTAGCACTTCATAGCTGGGCTAGTAAATCACTAATACAGTTGTGGAAAAACTAGTTTAGGATAGATGAGCACCAAATAAAATAACAGTCTAGTGATATCAGTCATGGATATACAAACACAATGCAAGAAAGCTGTAATTAATATCAAGTTTACTCTAGTAAGAGGTGGAGTTTCCTCGTATATTTAAATAGGGAAATACATTTTTGTATTTCCACACCACTAGTCAGGAACAGCAGTGTTTGGACGTCTGGGTCACAGAACTTGGGTTAAAATGCTTTGAATTACAGTAAATTTAAGGCGCAAATAAAAGTGAGCCAGGGCAATGATCATCTGCAATAACAGGTAGTCTGCACATTATGGCTAAATCCCTGATCATCGTCATTCATAGTCATCTTAGTTGAGACCAACTGTGTAAATATTATAATGGCAAGAAAAGGAAAATCAGGAGTAAAATTACCAGCAACCGACTCCAGATACTCAAAAAGGGTATTTGTGTAATTTAATTGCTAAGTAATCGACAAGAGGGACAACTCAAATTGGAATTTTTCATTTTAAGATTGTGGCGACTGAAGAATTTAGGTAAAAATGTAAAGCTTGGACTTTAGTTCATTAATTTATCTCTATTCTTTCCCTTATCCAGTTCAGTAAAAACAGCACTGGAGGGGGAACTACTTGACAAGGTGGGGATTACAAGAAGTAGATATTGAGAACAAACCGGAGAAACAAAACTATGCCTAGTTTGAACACAAATTATTTCAAAAAGCTATAGACTTGAAGATCTAGGTGTAAAAATAAAAACCAAAATGAAGCCAAAAAAAAAGCAACAAAACTGTGATGTTCATAGTATTAGGCTATGGGCCGAGCATCAAAAATGTGTCTAGAAATGGGATTTTGTGACCCAAGTCACCAAACTACATGAAATTTTCACATATTGTGTAAAACAAAATTATATAAATCACCCCTGAAACTCGATATGAAGAAGACTTGCACATTTTTTATTAAATTAGAGAAAAAACAGAAAATTTTCGGGTAATTTTTAGTCCAATCAAAGCACGTTTAACATTGAGTTGTCTGCCAGTTGGCCAATCACGCGCTTTGTTTCAGGCTAGCACACAAAATGGCTGAGGGGGCTTCACAGATGCCTGTTTTACTGGAGATTCCGATTTGTTGTTCTGTGGAATAAATGTCGTGGAAACTTGCAGCAGGTTAATTGTATTTAGTAGGAAAAGCATTAAAAAGGCTGAAGAAAGTGCTGCGGTGGATTAAAGTGCAAGAAATCCTTGAAAACAAGTCCCTGCTGAGGTCCTGGAACACAAAGATTTAGACAGCCAGGGACCAACTCTAACTAGAAGGTAAGATCTAAAGTCTGAATTTATGAAAATGTATCTGTATGGAGTTTAATTAATTTAATGGCACCATTTTATAATGTGAATAAATTCATTCATTCATCACTTACTTCATTCATTCACTTACTTCATTCATTCATGAAATTGAGGGCCTAAACTATACGTTTCCAAAACACAGTAAATTAAACATTGTCACTAATGCCAGCCTGTTGTAGAGTAATAAGTCTTTAACAGCTAATCTCGGAACTGCCTGCGAAAACTTACCGGGAAAAAGTGCTCCGATCGCAGGGCATAGGTACTCGCGGTAAAGTGAAGCCGCGGTCTCAATTAATAAGCGGCTGCTTCGCGAACGCAGAGCCGCGAATCATCTCCGCGGGCGGGTAGGGGGGAGGCTGTACATAGTGCCGTCTGTGGCGGCCGTTATCAGACCCCGATAACAGGAAAAAAACGGAGGGATATCTGACCATTTCTCACTGCAATGGAAGCCTATAAATAGCGATCGATATCCCTCCGTTTTTTTCCTGTTGTCGGGGTCTGAAAACTACCGCTATAGACGGCACTATGTACAGCCTCCCCCCTGCCCGCCCGCGGAGATGATCCGCGTTCGCGAAGCGGCCGCTTATTAATTGAGACCACGGCTTCACTTTACCGCGAGTACCTTTGTCCCGCGGTTGGAGCACTTTTTCCCGGTAAGTTTTCGCAGGCAGCTCCGAGATTAGCTGTTAAAGACTTATTACTCTACAACAGGCTGGCATTAGTGACAATGTTTAATTGACTGTCTTATGGATACATATAGTTTAGGCCCTCAATTTCATGAATGAATGAAGTGAATGAATGAATGAATTTATTCACATTATAAAATGGTGCAATTAAATTAATTAAAGTCCATACAGATACATTTTCATAAATTCAGACTTTAGATCTTACCTTCTAGTTAGAGTTGGTCCCTGGCTGTCTAAATCTTTATGTTCTAGGACCTCAGCAGGGACTTGTTTTCAAGGCTTTCTTGCACTTTAATCCACTTCACAGCACTTTCTTCAACCTTTTTAATGCTTTTCCCACTAAATACAATTAACCTGCTGTAAGTTTCCACGACAATTAATCCACAGAACAACAAATCGGAATCTCCAGTAAAACAGGCATCTGTGAAGCCCCCTCAGCCATTTTGTGTGCTAGCCTGAAACAAAGCGCGTGATTGGCCAACTGGCAGACAACTCAATGTTAAACGTGCTTTGATTGGACTAAAAATTACCCGAACATTTTCCGGTTTTTCTCTAATTTAATAAAAATGTGCACGTCTTCTTCATATCGAGTTTCAGGGGTGATTTATATTAATTTTGTTCACGAAACTGCAGAATAAAGCTCCTCGGCCCACAGCCTATATGGCAACATTTGAAATTGCAACAGCAAGAAGGTTGAGAAAAAAAATCATTTAGTTATCATACACCAAACACTTGTATTCGATTTAAAGTTGTGCACGTTCGTACTTTAGTTACCTGATGCGGGTAAGCATCTCCTGATCCCATAAGTTTTTTGTTTTGATCAAACAGCATCCACAATTGGCTATCATATTCAGATTCATACAGTAGCTCGCAAAGCAAGGGACAGCTGACTGTTACTTCTCCATTCTTTGTCTATAGTCAGGAAGAAAGAGAATATTATTGCCTCTTTAGAATTAAAAAAAATTCAAATCATTAGCACACAAATAAGGAGAAAATGGTTTACAATAAGATATACTAAAATGGCATGTTTACTATATTAATTATAGCTATTATCAATACTAAAAAATAAAGAATCTAAATAAATTCACAAGATGGAACTTTTTAAATATGGTAACCAGGGGATTATATTCCCTACTGATCAACAGCTGCTCTGTTCAACCAAATTATCATAAAATTGTACAGAATAGAAACAGGCTCTATTGGCCAAACTTGTTAATGCCTAATCATGATGCCTATCTACACTAATCTTGCCAGTTCTGCATTAGCACCGTTTCCCTCAATGCCTGATTTAAGCACCCATCCAAATGTCTTTTAAACATTACAATTGTATATGCCTCCAATACTTCCTCTGCAGTTCGTTTCAGATATTTACCACCTTCTCTGTGGAAAAACCTACCCGAGATCCCCTCTGCTCCACAACTCTCCCCAGTGCATTACCATTCACTTACCCAGCTAGTCATTGTGTCATACAGCGTAAAAACAGGCCCGTCGGCCCAAACTTGCCCACAAAGGCCAACATGTCCTACCTACACTAATCCCACCTGGCTGCGTTTGGCCCATATCCCTCCAAACCTCTCCAATCCATGTACATGTCTAAAAGTTTTTTAAACATTGCGATAGGACATGCCTCAACTACCTCACCCGGCAGCTCGTTGCGCACACCCACCATCCTTTGTGTAAAAATGTTACTCACTGTGGCAACACCCGGTGGTTAGGCCACTTGCTATGCGAACCATCAGCAGTCAGGGGTAGGGTCACATGACGGGGCAATGGCGGGGAGGAGTTGTCTCAGGGTATAGGGGTGTGTCTTAGGATATATAACGAACCCCGGGTCAACCTTCCCTCTCTCTTCCTCTTCTTCTCCCTTCTCGTGAGTGTCCTGCCACCTCAGCACGAGCCCAGCTCGAGCCCATGAGGCCACAGCCTCACAGCAGCAACAATTACTTTTGTGTTAGACTAAACGTGCATGTATATCTAACCTATACTGCCTGAATAAAGAAACCGTTTATTTGCGATGTTTAGTGCCTCTACATTCCTCTGGATCCTACTAAATCTTTTCCCCACTCACCTTAAGCTTATGTCCTCTGGTTCTTGATTCCCCATCTCTGGCTAAGAGACCGTGTGTCCACCCAATCTATTCTTCTGATGAATTTGTACACCTCTATTAGATCACCCCTCATCCTCCAGCACTCCTAGCCTGCTTAACCTCTCCCAATAGCTCAGGCCTTCGAGTGCTTGCAACACTTTCGCAAATCTTCTCTGTACCCTTTCCAGCTTGATTTTTTTTGCTATAACATGATGTCCAAATCTGAACATAATACTATAAATATGGCCTCACCAACGTCTTATACAGCTGCAACATAACCTCGAAACTTCTACAGTGCCCTCCATAAAGTTTGGGTCAAAAACCCATCATTTATTATTTGCCTCTGTACTCCACAATTTGAGATTTGTAATAGAAGAAAGGTCACATGTGGTTAAAGTGCACATTGTCAGATTTTAATAAAGGCCATTTTTATACATTTTGGTTTCATCATGTAGAAATGAAAGCAGTGTTTATACATAGTCTCCAAATTTCAGGGCACCATAATGTTTGAGCCACAGCAATGTCATGTAAATGAAAGTAGTCATGTTTTGTATTTTGTTGCATATCCTTTGCATGCAATGACTACCTGAAGTCTGTGATTCATGGACATCACCACTTACCTTGTGTCTTCTCTGGTGATGCTCTGCCAGTCCTGTATTGCAGCCATCTTTAGCTTATGCTTGTTTTGGGGGCTAGACCCCTTCAGTTTTCCCTTCAACATATAAAATTCATGCTCAATTGGGTTCAGATTGGGTGATTGACTTGGCCACTCAAAATTGACCATTTTTGAGCTTTGAAAAACTCCTATGTTGCTTTAGCAGTATGTTTGGGATCATTGTCTTGCTGTAGAATGAACTGCCGGCCAATGAGTTTTGAGGCATTTGTTTGAACTTGAGCAGATAGGATGTGTCGAAACACTTCAGAATTCATTATGCTACTACCATCAGCAGTTGTATCATCAATGAAGATAAGTGAGCCAGTACCTTCAGCAGCCATACATGCCCAGGCAATAACACCCCCACCACCGGGTATGCTTTGGATCTTGGACAGTTCCTTCTCTCCTCATACTTTGCTCTTGCCATCACTATAATACGAGTTAATCTTCGTCTCATCTGTCCACAAGACCTTTTTCCAGAACTGTGGTTGCTCTTTTAAGTACTTCTTGGCAAACTGTAACCTGGCCATCCTATTTTTGCAGCTAACCAGTGGTTTGCATCTTGCAGTGTAGCCTCTGTATTTCTGTTCATGAAGTCTTCTGTTGACAGTGGTCATTAACAAATCCACATTGAAGAATGTTTCTGATCTGTCAGACAGGTGTTTGGGGATTTTTCTTTATTGTTAAGAGAATTTTTCTCTCATCATATGTGGAGGTCTTTCTTGACCTGCCAGTCCCTTTATGATTAGTAAGCTCATCAGTGCTCTCTTTCTTCTTAATTATGTTCCAAACAGTTGATTTTGGTAAGCCTAAGGTTTGGCTGATGTCTCCAACAGTGTTATTCTTGTTTCTCAGTCTCATAATGGCTTATTTGACTTCCATTGGCACAACTTTGGTCCTCATGTTGATAAACAGCAATAAAAGTTTCCAACGGTGATGGAAAGACTGGAAGAAAGACTATGTACTGAGAACTCCCTTGTACCTGCATTAAGGTGGCATTTAAACACACCTGAGCAATTACAAACACCTGTGAAGCCATGTGTCCCAAACATTATGGTGCCCTGAAATGGTGGGACTATGTATAAACACAGCTGTAATTTCTACATGGTGAAACCAAAATGTATAAAAATGGCTTTTAATAAAAACTTGTGGAGTACAGAGGCAAATAAATAAATGATGGGTCTGTGTCCCAAACATTTTGGAGGGCACTGTATACTTAATCCTCTGAAGGCCAATGTCCCAAAAGCCCTTTTGACCACCCTGTCTACCTGCGATGCGACTTTCATTGAACCATGCACCTGTACTCATAGATCCTTCGGCCCCATAAAGCTCCCCAGAGAGCCCTACCGTTCACTGTGTAAGTTCTGCTCATGTTAGTGCCGAAACTGCTGCACATCTAAGCTAGTCCAATTTACCCGTGTTGGCCCGTATCCCTCCAAACCTTTCCCATCTGTGTACCAACCCAAAAGTCTGTAAATGTTGTTATTGCAAAGACATTCTCGGCAGCTTATTCCATATGCCCACAACGTTCTGTGTGAAAACTTTGTCTGGTGGATTCCTATTAAATCTTTGCCTTCTCGTCTTAAACCTATGCTCTCTAGTTTTTAATTCCCCTACCCTGGGAAAAATACTATGCATTCACCATATCAATTCCCCTGATGATTTTATACACCACATTAAGATCACCCTCAACCACCTATGCACCAAGGAATAAAGTCCTAGCCTGCCCCACCTCTCCCTATAACTCAGGTCCTTCAGTCCTGACAACAGCCTTGCAAATCTTCTCTACACCTTTTCCAACTTAAAGGCACCTTTCTGAAGAAGGGTGACCAAAACTAAACAATACTCAAAGTTTGGCCCCACCAACATCTTGTACAACTATAACATAATGTCTCTACATTTATACCGACTGAAGAAGGCCAATGTGCCAAAAGCCTTCTTCACCACTCTATCTACCCGTAACACCAATTTCAATGAACTACACACTTGTACTCCTAGATCCCTCTGCCAAATCCCAGTCATTTTAAGCAAAATGTTCTTCTGGAATTTGGGTAATATCAAAAGACTCAAGAAGGGACTAATGCAAATTATGAGATGCTAACTTGTCAGAAGCATGGTTGTTTTTATCTTTTGCTTCACAGAATGTTAGCCTACCTGATATTAAAATTCTAAGTACAGTGGAGCAATGATTTCTACAAGGTCATTGTTATAAAATAATGAATCTCTGGACTTTCTTATGTCAAGTCAAGTCAAGTCATATTTATTTATATAGTACATTTAAAAAAACAACTCTCGTTGGCCTAAGTGCTTTACATTTGTTATAAGAATAGTAATAAAAACAAACCATCTACATACATATATACATTTAGCCCTCGCTCAGTGGACGTCAGGAAAGGCTTGGGAGTATAGATAAGATTTTAGTCTCGACTTAAAGGAGTCGATGGAGGGGGCAGTTCTGATGGGAAGGGGGATGCTGTTCCACAGACTAGGAGATGCAACCACAAAGGCGCGGTCGCCCCTAAGCTTATGCCTAGACCGCGGGACATTCAGCAGCCCCAATCTGGCGATCTGAGGGACCTGGAGGTGGAGTGGTGGGTGAGGAGAGGGGCAAGTCCATTGAGGGCTTTGTAGACATAGAGGAGGGTCTTGAAATGTATACAGAACCGCACAGGGAGCCAGTGGAGAGAGGCCAGGATCGGGGTGATGTGGTCCCTTTTTCGGGTGCCCGTCAGGAGTCTCGGTGCGGCGTTTTGGACCAGTTGCAGGCGGGACAGGGAAGATTGGCTGATGCCAGTGTAAAGAGAGTTGCAGTGATCTAGGCGGGAGGAGATAAATGTGTGGATGATCTTTTCGAGGTCATCAAAGTGGAGGAATTGTTTTATTTTAGCTATCGTCCGCAATGAAATGGTGAACTGCTTCATAATACTTACTTGATGGAAGCTGTACATCAAAATAATCTCATAGAATTGACGATTGTTTGGTAACGTATCCCGTGGTCCTAAAGGCCTTGTTTTTGTACTTATCGGTCTGAAATTTAAAAACAAATTACAGAAGCAATTCATTAGAAATTGGTGCTTAGATATTTCATTGAACAGTTTATTTATAAAAGCAGAGCGAGAAACAAAAAAAAAAATTGTTATCCTTCAAAACGACTGCGGAAATGCATCTGCTCTCCACCTCTGGTTAGTATTCTATACTAAAGAAAAGTTACATAGACAATAGGTGCAGGAGTAGGCCATTAGGTCCTTCGAGCCAGCACCGCCATTCAATGTGATCATGGCTGGTCATCCACAATCAGTTCCTGCCTCCGCCCCATACCCCTTGATTCTGCTAGCCCCATCTAACTCTATTTTTAATGCATCTGGTGAATTGGCCTCCACTCCCTTCTGAGGCAGAGAATTCCACAAATTCACAACTCTCCGTGTGAAAAGGTTTTCCTCATCTCAGTTCTAAATGGCCTACCCCTTATTCTTAAACTGTCGCCCGTACTCACACCTTCACCTGCCGCTCCTCTGCCGACCTTGAAGGTTGCTTATTGTTTTTCTTTTTTAATTTGTCACCCTAACCTCACATTCACGTGAAATCCTTATGTTGCTTATTGTTAACTTGGGCGATTGCCAACATTTCCTTGCAAGATACAGGCAGATCTTTTTCACGGTGTTAGCCAAGGTATAAATATTAGTGCACCAGCAAAATTCTTGAAATAAGAGCACGAGATGTTGTTTACATCCACAAAGAGGACAAGGTGAGTCAACACCCACTGCTGAAACAAATTCACTCCCACAGCATTGCTCCAAAATATCAGCTGAAACTTTACTTGTCTATATTGTAGAACTTGAACCCACAACTCTAACATAAATCAGAGCACTGCCAATGGCCTTATAGTGAACAATAACTTGTGGATCATCAATCCACAGGCAAAAACACAAATCAGCTTCCAATTTCTTATCAATTTCTAGGAATCCATCGCTATATTCTTTGAAATGTTAACCATTTTGGTTACACCTAATAAAATGAAATGGGCAATAAATTAAACCAATCACATAGTTTAAGTAAATCAAGTGCCATGCCCTCTTCTTACTGCTACCATTGGGCAGGAGGTACAGAAACCTGAAGTCGCACACCACCAGGTTCAGCAGCAGCTACTTCCTTAGAAGGGCGGCCCAGTGGCGTAGCAGTAGAGTTGCAGCCTTGCAGCATCAGAGGCCTGGGTTCGATCCTGACTACAGGTGCTGTCTGTACGGAGTTTGTATGTACTCCCAGTGAATGCATGGGCTTACTCCAAGATCTTTGGCTTCCTCCCACACTGCAAAGACGTACAGATTTGTTTGTTAATGAGTTTGGTTAAAGTGTAAATTGCCCCTAGTGTGTGTAGGATAGTGTTAATGTGCCGGGATGGCTGGTCGCCACAGGCTCGATGGGCCGATGGGCCTGCTTCCGTGCTGTATCTCGAGACTAAAACTATTTGGTCCTTGAACCAACCTGCACTGCCTGAATCCTAATGCGACAACAGAACACTTTGGACAACCACCTGAACTAAACAGACATGCCATTTCTTCTAACTGTGTTTTGCACCATTGTCTTGTTTTTATTTTGCACAGTATTCTTGCTTTTACAATTTTTTTACAATTTATGTCTAATTTATGCTTTGCGTATTTATCCAAGTCTACATGCTTGTGATGCTGCTGCAAGCAAGCTGTTTATTGTAAATGTATCTCACTGCACTTGTACAGATGACAGTAAACTCAACTTGACTGCTTCCAGAAGAGTATTGAGAGGAACTACTTAGTGGATTATATTGAAAATCTTAGCGGATGATAATTTTTCTATTGCCAGGATTATACACGAAACAAAACTGGCAACAGGAAGTACCATCTTCAAAACATATACCCTCAAAGCCAAAAAGAGAATGAATACTATCTATTAAGATGACCAATTAACTTAAGCAACGATCATTATTTACCTCAAGGATTGAATCCAGCATTTGAGACTAATTAAGGGAGCAACCTCTTCATACTTCATTGTAGATATTACATCAAAACGAGTAATTCCATCTGCAGCATTCTGCATTGGAGAAAACATTAGGAGAAATTAAAGCAGGCTCTGATAATGATGAGTTTTCATTGGAATAGCCAGACATGCATTATAAAACAAATTTAACCAAATGAAATTAACCCATTGGATATTAATTACATCAAAAGTACATCTGGTACCCAAGAGACATATTTACTGAATTTTGTAGCATAAATATCTTTACAAACAAAGGTCAAATGGACATGCATTTACATAGAATTTCAGAAGATTCAAAACATTTCCACTTATTTAGCTCTGAAACTGTGTCCACTAATTCTGGGAGACAATGTGCAGTTATACAAGATGCACGACGATCAAATAAACTACTTTCCTTGTAAACATTGATCATGACACAGGAGTAACATTCTTACACTGATTGAGGGCATAGTTACCCTCCTCATCCACTCAATAGGATTTTGTTTTGAAAGCGCTTCAGAGGGTGATACCACCACCACTCTTTTGGGATCGGAGTAATGTATTAGCATGGTTTATGTCCACACATGTTCGAAGAGCTGCTAGAATGCTATACCCTGTTGCCCAACTCAATAGAGAAAACAAAATCACTGAAATGATTATATTTTCTCTTTTGTACAAAGAGTTGGAGTATTTACACAAATAGTTTTGTAAACATTATGCCAAGGATAGTTAACAAAATATTATTTCCTATATTTCCTTTTCTAAAACCTTTAAGTATGCCTAATGATATTCTAGTGCTAAATTACAACTTTCTCTGTGAATTCCAATGTTTTATCTGTACATCAAATTTCATAACAAATATATATTTGTAGGTTTTATGTATTGGTGCAGTAAATGGTTTAAAAACCTCCAAATATTTTATTTCTTTGCAAACTTCAAAAGATTTATTGTAAATATAATTGGCACATTTAATCTACGATTAACTCTCCTGATATGAGTTGCGATTTACTTATTTTTAATTATTGTACCTACTTCTAAACAAAAAACAAAATCCAACATACATACGATGTGTTAATTTGGAGCAGGAGTGGGCGCCTCAAGCCTACTCCATCTGCCAATGGGACGATAACTGAATTGATTACAAGTTCAACAATATATTTCCACCTACAGGTTCTCCCCAGTTAGGAATGCCAGCTGATGTACAACACGTACATATGAGTAATGTTTGAGACACTGGCAGATGGATTTGCCGACTGTTAACATCCTGCAGGTATATTCTGCCACGCAAGAACATGGGTTTTAAATATATCATAAATCAGTTCTGTCATAACCTGCAGAGGACCTGCATTTGTGGCAACCTTTCACCGTCTTACGTCATCTATCTCCTCTTTAAAATATTAATCGGTTCTTTTCCTTAAAAGGCCTTGAATCAAAATTGGTGTTTGCAATGGTTCATGTTTTCACACAGAGAGTGGTGAATCTCTGGAACTCTCTGCCATAGAGGGTAGTTGAGGCCAGTTCATTGGCTATATTTAAGAGGGAGTTAGATGTGGCCCTTGTGGCTAAGGGGATCAGGGGGTATGGAGAGAAGGCAGGTACGGGATACTGAGTTGGATGATCAGCCATGATCATATTGAATGGCGGTGCAGGCTCGAAGGGCCGAATGGCCTACTCCTGCACCTAATTTCTATGTTTCTATGTTTCATAATAAATAAAACAAATAAAAGCTGCCATATGACCTAATTTTGTAACTACTCTCAAATACACAGTTTTAATTAAAAATTTGCACCAGGAATAGTATTCAATTAATAAAAATCAAATATATTTAATAAATATAAAGTAAAAACTTACAATGTGCAGTTGAGAGGGAGTGCAAACGATTCCATGGAAAGAAATGGTGTACTTGACACTGACGTCACCAAGGCTGGCCCACCAACGAGCAATGCAAAATTCTAGCGTTTTACCATGCTAATAACGGTAAAGTTAAAAAAAGTACATACTTTCAAAATTATTTTTTTACGACTTTAAAGCAAAAAGTAATTAAATGGTTTTATGTTAGGCTTATGCTCACCAAAACTGGAAATGCCTCCGAACAAGATCCTTTCTCTAAAAGTGATATGAATTTATAGAATTCATTGGTCCGATAAGCTTTTTGTTTCTCTAGTTGTACTGCATGAAGGACAAACTTTGAGGATACATCAGATGAAAGTGAAGAAACAGTAACCTCTGTAAAAAAAAGTTAAAACACACAAAAATAAATAAGCAATAGCACTGCTCCCTTTGTGGAAATGGTAGCTACGCATTTTGACAGAACTGGCAAAGATTATTTTCATATGTGAAAACTTAGCCTCTGTGGTGATAACCACATGTGGTTTTTGAAGTAGGAGGAAGGGACTCCAAAAAATGCAATGAAAAATTCGGGTTCTTTCCTGCATTGTTGTCAGATTTGAAATGGTGTACAACTTCGTGTAGATCTCCTTATTCAATACATTAAAACTGAAGCACAGTACCACAGAAAGCATTGGGACCATTTTGTTTAGGCCTCTATCTAACCAAAGATGGCAGACACAGCACCTCCACACCCCTCAGAGTAAAACAGACATTGGTTGCACACGTTTAGGATACCTTCCCAGTTATTGTAACCAATCACATACCAGAGGTGAACATTTTTTTTTATTGCACAGCCATATCAAAATGTTATCTTTGCCCGCCTTTTTAACCAGCATTCCATTTCACCTCTGCCACCAACCATGCTTAGTCAAACAAGCTGAGCTAAAAATATAAACCTATGGATTTTTGCTCAATGCAATTGTTATCAAGTGGGTGCCTTACAGAAAATATTATTTCGTGGGAAAGTACTATTAAATTTGACAAGTTGATTCCACTTACAAAAGTAAACAATTAAAAACAAGGTTGCTTAGAAAAAAAATGTATATAGTGTCAGCACTTCTACATTTCACAAGTACATTTAATACACTAAAATATCATGCATGTACTCTTAAAGCAGAAATGACAGAATCCATTTGGAAAGTAATCTACCGAATAGAAAACAGTTTAAAATATGGTGCTCTTACCAGCCCAAGTAGCACCATAAGGCACTTCAAGAAAATGCCGTGTGATTTGGCCAGGTTTGAAGGGAACATCACTGCACACAAGCTCATAACCCGATGATTCATGGACCCTACAATGAAGAATACAGGAGAGGTAACTAAGCGTTTAGTCTTAGAGGAAACATGGTCTTAAGTCTAAAGAATAAAAAAACTTTGAAAAAGTGAGAAAGATTGGGAGAAAATATGCATCACAATGCAGGATTGGGGAATGTGTGCAGGGTTAATGTAACAGAATTAAAGGGCACTCTTTTAAAAAGGTGTGGAGGAACTTCTTTAGTCAGAGGTTAGTTAATCCGTGGAACTCATTGCCACAGAGGGCTGTGGAGACTAACTCAGTGGATATTTTTAAGGCAGAGATAGACAGGTTCTTGATTAGAATGGGTGTCAAGGGTTATGGGGAGAAGGAAACTGGATTAGGTGGCAGAGATCAGCCATGATTGAATGGCGTAGTAGACTCAATGGGCCGAAAGGCCTAATTCTATTCCTATAACTTGTGAAGTTATGAACAGAAGTGGAAGACATTACTCTAACAAAAAAACCCCAATATATTCATGGGCCTTTTGCTGTTGCTACTGAAGATATGAACATGGAGTCGGAAATGAAAGCAATTTGATACAAGTAGGACTCTTTGGAGCAAGCTAGAGACACCTGAACTTTGAACAGCTAGAGTAATATAACTTGGCAAGAGAATGTCAGAAAAAGTGAAAGTTAAAAAATGGTGGGAAGGTCCGGCAAGGAGCTGAAGTGAACTCAACCAAAACCAGAAGTGAATTAATAAGATTTCAGAATGTGAAAAGGCGTTGATCAGAATTTCAATATTGGTACACATAGATGAGAGCTTGGCAGAAAAGGAATGTCAACCCAAGTCTTTTTTAAACAGATATTTCAGGGCACCATGCAGGAACTAGAAAGAAGGAGTAAGTTTGGATTGACTCAATTATTGCATGTTAGTAAAATGTAACAAAAAGGTTGGTCTATTAACATCAGTAAATATCATGTGATCTGGGTCAGATGACACAGAGTAAAAACACCATGCAACAGAAGATCCAGTAATGTTCTGAAAGGCAAACGGCAAGCAACTCTGCTGCATCAGGAACATGAGCTACCAACTGCATGCCCACACTCAACATATTTATACTCCCATTTTAACCATGAGGTCGCAACCACTCTGGCTTAACAGTAGTGCGCTCAACTTTGCACTTGAATAAACCACCAACGAACCATTAAATTGAACCACTAACGATCAAAGAACAAAAATAGATTTTTACCCTAATGACAAATAATGGCAATGAATTGGGAAATTCAATAGAAAATGAATGGGAATTATTACACATCAGGCAAGGTCATCGCAGGAAAAGAAGAAAGCTATAGGAAATTGTTAATCCTAACTACATCAGTCTGAAGAAGGGTCTCGACCCGAAATATCACCCATTCCTTCTCTCCAGAGATGCTGCCTGTTCCCCCGCTGAGTTACTCCAGCATTTTGTGTTTACCTTAGTGTAACTTATTAATCATTTTAGATATGCACTCTGGAAATAACTAATAGTCTAAGTTAATCTTGCCTCAGAAATCAGTCATATCACAATAGAAGGGTATGAAAACAGAAGGTTATGAAATCAAGGCAGAAAAATAAATCAATTGATAGATTTACTAACCTTAGTGGTACAGTGACTGTAATTGGAAGTCTAAACAAAGGCCCTGCGTCAGGAGCTGTGGTATCATAACCACAAACCTGCAATAAATAAATAAATTAATGCAAGAATAACAACCAAAAATTGCAGTATTACATATAGTACCATAAAATATTGCAAATCTAGCCTCAAACGTGTGGTGAGAATTACACCAAGCCTTTCAAAAAAATAAACTTTAACATTATTCTTTGAATAATTTCAGAAAACTTTATTTGTTACGGTCATCAAGACTTAAAACAATTTAGCCGATTTCATAATGGCTTGTAATAAACAGCACATGTGCATGACACTATGATAATGGCAACCATGTACAAATGTAAACATGAACAGTGGATTAACACCAGAGAATGGAGAATGGACCCTACATCAGTCTGAAGAAGGGGTTTGGCCCAAAACGTTGCCTATTTCCTTTGCTCCATAGATGCTGCTGCACCCGCTGAGTTTCTCCAGCACTTTTGTCTACCTTCGATTTTCCAACATCTACAGTTCCTTCTCAAACACCAGAGAATGGATCTCATTTGTCGGTTACTTGGCAAAAGCACTAAGTGACATGGTTATGGGTGTCTCAGGAAAGTGGGATGGCTCTAAAAATGATCAGCGCAGTGATTTATATCTCATCAGGAAACTAGGTATTTACGAAAACTATTCAATTAGAGGCGATTATACTGCACTTGAAAGGGGAACTGAATTCAAAGGTGAAAGGTGGAGAGAGCAACAGAGAAGCCAGATTCAAATACAAGACAATTAATTGAAAATAATGAAAAGAATTACAACAGAATAGACAACACAGGCAATACAGAAATTAGATTATTTTCAAGCTGAATCTGCACATCCCTTTGCAAATTCGAATGAAAGTTTTTATTTTTTTTATTTTTTGATAGTATACAACGAGTACGTTTATTAGATGTATCATTTTCAATAAGGTACCTCAGTAAAATGCACCCCTTCACGAAGGCCAGATGGATTCACTCGAATATTTATATGTCGACACTGATTCATTAGCTCCAGATGACCGGGGCAATTAATCCATGAAGCATTGCAGGTTAGGGCTATGTGAAGTTGCAGAGATATCCGCTCAGAGTTTACTGGTGGAAAATGTAAGAAAATATCACGTAAAGCATCTGTACAATTAAATAATTACACATCTTCACCTGCAGTCCATGTATAATTTTTTATAAGAAGTTGTTGACATCTGGAATGTGACAGGTAAAAAACCGAGTAAGCTCCTGCGATATTGATCAAGTTAAATCATCTGCTTTACAAGAATTTGCAATATCAGAAAACGTCTTATTCTTTTGCCCAAGGGAAGCTGTGTTTCAAGGGTCCAAAATGTAATTATTCCCAGGTACAGAACAGATACTGGTAAAGTGCTGGAGTAACTACAGCAGGTCAAGCAGCATTTCTGGGCCAGGATGTTTCTTCAGATTGATTGTGTTGGGGGTTGGGAAAGGGGGGGGGGAGATGGGTAATGAATACTGGAAGGGAGGAGAGGTGGACAAAGGCTGGCGAGTGATAGGTAGATACAGGTGAAGATGGGTTTTTGATAGGTAGATGGTTGGATGAAGATCTTGATTTATCATTTAAAAAAAATTCTGATTTAGGTTCAGACATAATTCAACTTAGACATTCTGGCTACGGTATCAACCAACTGCCTGTGCTCTTACATTATTTGCAGATGTACAGGGCCCTGGTGAGACTGCGTCTGAATGGTGACCTATTAGGAAAAGGGGAAATACAACGAGACCTGGGTGTCATGGTACACCAGTCATTGAAAGTAGGCATGCAGGTGCAGCAGGCAGTGAAGAAAGCGAATGGTATGTTAGCATTCATAGCAAAAGGATTTGAGTATAGGAGCAGGGAGGTTCTACTGCAGTTGTAAAGGGTCTTGGTGAGACCACACCTGGAGTATTGCGTACAGTTTTGGTCTCCTAATCTGAGGAAAGACATTCTTGCCATAGAGGGAGTACAGACAAGGTTCACCAGACTGATTCCTGGGATGTCAGGACTTTCATATGAAGAAAGACTGGATAGACTCGGCTTGTACTCGCTAGAATTTAGAAGATTGAGAGAATTTAGAAGATTTTTATAGAAACTTACAAAATTCTTAAGGGGTTGGACAGGCTAGATGCAGGAAGATTGTTCCTGATGTTGGGGAAGTCCAGAACAAGGGGTCACAGTTTAAGGATAAGGGGGAAATCTTTTAGGACCGAGATGAGAAAAACATTTTTCACACAGAGAGTGGTGAACCTCTGGAACAGAAGGTAGTTGAGGCCAGTTCATTGGCTATATTTAAGAGGGAGTTAAATGTGGCCATTGTGGCTAAAGGGATCAGGGGGTATGGAGAGAAGGCAGGTACAGGATATTGAGTTGGATGATCAGCCATGATCATATTGAATGGTGGTGCAGGCTCGAAGGGCCGAATGGCCTACTCCTGCACCTATTTTCTCTGTTTCTAACTATTGTGTGCAATTTTGGTCTCCTAATTTGACAAATGACATTATTGCTATTGAGGAAGTGCAGCGTAGGTTCACCAGGTTAATTCCTGGGATGGCGGGAATGACGTATGATTAAAAAAATTATCAACTGGGCTTGTGATCGCTGGAATTTAGAAGGATGAGAGGAGATCTTATAGAAACATTTAAAATTCTTAGAGGATTGGACAGGGTAGATGCAGGAAAAATGTTCCTGATGTTGAGGGAGTCCAGAACAGGGGTCACAGTTTAAGAATAAGGGGTAGGCTATTTAGGACTGAGACGAGGGAAACCTTTTTCACCCAAAGAGTTGAGAGTCTGTGGAATTCTCTGCCACAGAAGGCAGTGGAGGCCAATTCACTGGATGTTTTCAAGAGAGAGTTAGATTTAGCTCTTAGGGCTTGGGGAATCAAGGGATAGGGGGTGGAAGCCAGAATGGGTTACTGATTTTGGATGATCAGCCATGATCAGGCTGGCTCCAAGGGCCGAATGGCCTACTCCAACACCTATTCTCTATGACACATGTTAGACTTCCAAATAGTGATGAGAAGGAAAATCTGCTCTTTATTATAACCATATAACCATATAACAATTACAGCACGGAAACAGGCCATCTCGGCCCTACAAGTCCGTGCCGAACAAATTTTTTCCCCCCTTAGTCCCACCTGCCTGCACTCATACCATAACCCTCCATTCCCTTCTCATCCATATGCCTATCCAATTTATTTTTAAATGATACCAATGAACCTGCCTCCACCACTTCCACTGGGAGCTCATTCCACACCGCTACCACTCTCTGCGTAAAGAATTTCCCCCTCATGTTACCCCTAAACTTCTGTCCCTTAATTCTGAAGTCATGTCCTCTTGTTTGAATCTTCCCTATTCTCAAAGGGAAAAGCTTGTCCACATCAACTCTGTCTATCCCTCTCATCATTTTAAAGACCTCTATCAAGTCCCCCCTTAACCTTCTGCGCTCCAGAGAATAAAGACCTAACTTATTCAACCTATCTCTGTAACTTAGTTGTTGAAACCCAGGCAACATTCTCTTAAATCTCCTCTGTACTCTCTCTATTATTTACAATAGTTCTGGAAAATCTCCCAAACTATATTACACTGTAACAGAATATACTATTTTATAGAAATTATACAAGGAATAACTCTCTTAACCAACAGCTTTGTTCCTTTTCTAAATTGTAGTCAGAGTGTTGTGGGTTTCAAGCCTTGCTGAAGTCTTAATATATTAACCCAGCTGACACATAATGAGGAGACACAATGAACTGCAGATGCTGGTTTACAAAAACACACACAAAGAGCTGGAAAGTAAAATAACACATACACAACGTGACGTTTTGCGTCAGGACCCTTCTTCAGACAGATGGGTCGTCTTCTTCAGACATCAGTCTGAAGAAGGGCCCCAACTCAAATAATCACCTATCCACGTTCTCCAAAGATGCCGCCTGACCCACTGAGTTACTCCAACACTATTTTAGCAAAGAATGAGGAATTGTTCCAATGCTGGACATTTTCTTTCAGGAAAGTGTAAATCAAGTATTCATTCATCTTCTCTGATGGATTAATAAAACATCTTTCTTTTCAAATGGTTTTCTATCATGTTTAACTTTACTAATTATTCTTTCCCATCCTCCTTACCATTTTATAATGCAAGTATTTTTTAAGTTTTAGCATAACCTAATGTACAATTTGCCATCACCCTCTTATCTCCATTAACACCCAGGGTCTCAAAGACGCTTGAAGTATTCCACCATTCCCAACCAACCAAGTGTCATGCTGATAATGATTATAACCTCAATTCCATATTCCCGGCTACCCACAGAAAACGTTAATTGTCAAGAATCTGCCCATTTCCACCTTAAAACAAACCAAACCCTTTACTGGAAAAACATGCGATCAGAAAATTGCTCTCACCTGCATACTCTGGAAAAACTGGTTCTATTGCTACCCCATGGTCTGAAGGTGAAGCATGGTTGGGTGAATCACGCAGGTAAATTCCCCGTTGGTTGCCAACAAAAACATTAAAACCCAAATTACGAGTGGGCATTAATGAATTTTGCACAAGGTATTCATAAGCTTTATCAACCTAATAAGAGAAGAGAAATAGATTTCATATCATGAATTTTGAAACTTGTAAAGGGTAATATTTACCAAATAAAAACACCAAAACATGACATAACAGCACTGCAGCATGTGGAAATATGGCCTGGAACTACCAGTAAAGCAGATTGAAAGTATTAAGATAAGAAATAAATGCCTAGCAACATTTTGAGGGGGATGATTCCAGATCTGTATTATACCTAACTTACACTGCAGCATAAAGTGGCCCTGTGATATATGCAGGTTAATTTCTAACCTCCCAATTATTGCTAACAGCCAACACATTACAGCTAACACATTACAGCTATGCACTCATAAATTCCATGAGGCCGGGATATACATGTTGCTAACTCACAAATGTCCTCTGAAGTGGATTCGGTCATCAGGTCATAAGCGATAGGAGCAGAATTAGTCCATTAGGCCCATCGTCTACTCCGCCATTCAATCATGGCTGATGTATCTCTCCCTCCTAACCCCATCCTCCTCCCTTCTCCCCATAACCCCTGGCATCCATACTAATCACGAATCTCCCAATATCTGCCTTAAAAGATTAGCATCTACTCCGTTGTTTGATGCACTACTACGTTATTACAAGTACAAAATAAATAAAATCAGACAGATTACTCTTATCTTTTTACACTTTGTCTCTTCACCTATGTCACTAAAATTGATTCTGCATAGTGGAGGCATGTAGAGCTCTGCACATAGTACAAAGGTGAAATATTACTAAATAATGTGGGGAATATTCAATGTTAATTTTCAAAGAGATCTTCTATGCTTGTGCAAGACAGTTCACATACAAGTTACAGCAAGTAATTAGGAAAGCAAATGGAACATTGAGCTTTTTAGCAAAGGCATGGATTTGAAGAGTAAATATTTCTACAGTTCAAAGGGGCTGAGCTGAAACCATCTTTAGTATTGAAAATTGTTTTGATCACCTTATACAAAGAAGAATGCACTTGCTTAGGAAGAACTACAGTCTGGATACATCAGATAGATTTCAAGAATATAAGGTTGTTGTATGGGGAACAACAAAGTTAAATTTAGATGAGCTAAGCATATTAACAATAAGGGGATTAGATCAAAACTCTGCAATCCTACCACATCTAGGCATGAATTGTGATGGATAATTAATTGGGGCGGCACAGTGTCACAGCTGGTAGAGCTGTTGCCTCACACCATCAGAGACATGGGAGGGATCCTGACCTCGGGTTCTGTCTGTGCGGAGTTTGCACGTTCTCCCTATAATCGTGCGAGTTTTCTTCAGGTACTCCGGTTTTCTCCCACATCCCAAAGACATGCGGGTTTGCGCTGTTGCCAAATCAAGTTGTGATGCATCCCAATAGAATACATCGTACGGTGCATCTGTAGAAATCGGTACGGGTCGGTGGAGACATGTCGAACCTCCTGAGTATTCTGAGGAAGTAGAGACTTTAATGTGCATTCTTGGTTCTTCCTCTTTTCTTTTGAATGGAAGTGTAACATGTACTGTTATCTAATATGTTGGTATCTATCCAGAGCAGAGAACTTTGGAAGACCACAACTAAAATACTATCTCTGTATCCATCCCTTTAGCAGAACAGAAAAAATAAGGCAAATAATTTTGCTGCATAAAACTGAGCACAAGATGGAACTGCGATACAGACAAAATTAAATTGTGCCATATCACATAATTGAGCTATATGTTTGTTACACCATGAAGATATTATTAAATAATATGATATGGTGGTTATTTCCTAATGATCAAACTATATTATGTTGCATTTCACTGTACCTTGCAAAACCTGCTAGATCCTGGCAAAGAATCCAAATCCATCCGTTAATTAATACAATAGTTAATTTCATCAAAGCACTCAAATATTGTAAGCCAAGTTTATAAAAACGGGAATATTACATACCTGAATTATACCATGTCCTTGTGCAAATACTTCAATGCCTTCAATCTTCATGGCTGTGTTTTCAAGGGCTCGCCGAATGAAATGAACACTGTAGCCAATACCATTAGCTTTAAGGCCTTGAAAAATGTATTTAAGCAGAAACGCATACAATATAAATTAAATTACACACACAGCACAATACAGCATGGGTCAGAAGAAGCGATAATCAGAGTATTGATCACCAAGTTACCGAGAACAATCAAACCATAGAACTAATGCAGAGAAGCTGTATGAATGGACCTACAATCTTTTAGTGCCTGCAGGCACCAGGATTGGCTGAAAGGCATTACTCAGCTACGTAAAAGTTGTGTGAGCACACACAGAATTAAATGTTAAGATGCATGTTTAGGAAACAATTTTAGTTCATATTCTGTTTTCTATAAATTTAAAAAAGGAATCCAGTGACTTGTCTAAAATATCCAATCACTGATGTATAAATCTCAAGTTCTGGCACCATCAACTTTTGCTTTGGAATAAGTGACAGATGGAGACAAATATCTAAAAATCCTCAGAATATGACTAATTCCATATTAAAATTAATATTAATAATGCTCAGAAAATGGTGCCAGTGTAAGATGGCGTACAAGTATGCATTCTGTAGCACAGGATGAAGAAACTTGGCATAATCAGTGTGTGTGAAATAACAGACATTTTGTTGAAACAAGGTTTTCACAATAATTCTGCCACATTTAACACTATTGTTTAAAATCCCAACTACTAAAATGCCAATGTTGGCCAATAAGGAATAGACATTTCAATGCAATGTTAGACTGCATTAACAAGCAACTAAATGATTCACATTTACAACCATGCGATAAAATGTCACGTCTTGTTAACAATAAGGATATTAAATTTTCATAGATACAAAAATATTACTCTATTTCTCATTTTCAGCCATTCACTACCAGACAATTTATTACCTGAGAGCAGCAAAGCAATTCCTCCACATGCATTAGGAGAAGACATTGAGGTCCCATTCATCAGTTGGGTTCCACGTAGAGTCCAGTTTGGAACAGAAGCTATAGCACCACCTGGCGCACTGATACTCACTCCAAGAGCTCCATCAGCACTTAAAAACATTAAGAAAATTGATATACTACACTGCAAAGATCAAGAAATAGGCAAGAACACGCTTGCAATACAGGTAAAGTAACTTCACAAACTTTTTAAAATACAGAACAGTAATTTTCATCCATCTGAGCAATACTGAATGTTCATTCACTGCCGTAATTTTAATCATGTGGCTAGTGGTAAAAATTGTTAATCACATCATCATTCACTTTAATATTCATCTGCAGCAGAAACGTAATAAATTCAGGATAGTGTTAATACAAGGAAGTTCCTCAAATTCTTCAAGATCCTCAAAGTCCAGAACAAGGGGTCACAGTTTAAGGATAAGGGGGAAATCTTTTAGGATCGAGATGAGAAAAACATTTTTCACACAGTGGTGAATCTCTGGAATTCTCTGCCACAGAAGGTAGTTGAGGCCAGTTCATTGGCTATATTTAAGAGGGAGTTAGATGTGGCCCTTGTGGCTAAAGGGATCAAGGGATATGGAGAGAAGGCAGGTACAGGATACCAAGTTGGATGATCAGCCATGATCATATTGAATGGTGGTGCAGGCTCGAAGGGCCGAATGGCCTACTCATGCACCTAATTTCTATGTTTCTTATAAATAGATAAAGAGCAAACTTCCAGATGGTTTAAGTATTCAATGTATACCAAGTGTATTTCCTTTTTAAAATGTTCTTTACTTAAGAGTCATAGGAACGTCCAAGACAGAAACATGCTCTTTGATTCAATTAATTCATACCAACCAGGTGTTATTACAGAGCTAGACATGCTTGCCAGTATCTCTCTAAACCATTCCATTCCATTCCATATACCTTTTAAAACACCTTTAAAAAGTCATCATTATACCTTTATCTACAGCTTGTTCCATTGTATGCACCATGTTCTGTTTGAAGTAATTGCCACTCAGGTCTATTTTAAATCTTTCTACCCTCACTTTAAATGTCAACTTCTATGGCCTCATGTTTTAGACAAACAACAGGAGACCCAGCATAGATCCCTGAGGCACGACACTGGTCCAGGCCTCTAATCAGAAAAATAATCCTCCACTACCATCCTCCTGCTCAGAAAACAATATTATTTACTATTTTGAAAATGCATAACCTATACTTGAACTCTCATT
This sequence comes from Leucoraja erinaceus, assembly GCF_028641065.1. Classification (NCBI taxonomy): domain Eukaryota; kingdom Metazoa; phylum Chordata; class Chondrichthyes; order Rajiformes; family Rajidae; genus Leucoraja; species Leucoraja erinaceus. Next base: position 72,236,223 of record NC_073382.1, read on the forward strand.
CAACAGTGAACTTTGCAGTCTTGCTGCACAGAATCTTCTAAAGAAGGGAGTACCTCTCAGCCTTGAAATAAAAATTAAGTAAGCAGAAAATACTCAACATCTCAGGCAGCATCTGTGAGAAACCTTTTAGGTCAATGGCCTTTTATCAGGACTGAATGAGAAATAATAGAAGTGAGTTTTACATTGCAGAGAACAAAGGTAATGTCTGTAAAAGCGTGGAGATTTTCCTGGTCTTACAATCATCACGCAAAAGAGCAAAAGAAAAAGCCTTTGGTCCATTTCGGTCAAGCCCACCAAATTGCCCACACCTTGCCCCATGTCCCTCCAAACCTTTCGTATCCATGTACCTATCTAGGTGTCTCTGAAACGTCATAATTGTTCCTGCCGCCACTACTACTCCCAGCAGCTTCTATATATTCACACGCTATGTCTGAAGAAATTGCTCCTCAGGTCCCTTTTAAATCTGAAGGGAAGTGCCAGGGTTTAGTCATTGCAAGTCTGCATTATGTTGTGTGGCAGATGCTGATGTGTCATGCTGCTCCAGACACTCGACACTGAACTCAATCCAGGGTTGTTCCAGATACCCTGCCTCTCCAACCCAAAACCAGATTAGGGATCTCTTTTTATTTTAATGGGATTTTCTAACCAAGAGAATGGAGGTGCTTCTTATGCTAGTTTCACATTTTTAATGATCTGTAGGTATTTCAGGCACGTGCCGTCAGGGTAGGCAGGGTAGGCACTTCCTACCCTGACTAAAATTATGACATGGTTATCATTAAATATAAATAGTAAAGGCATGGGAGAATTATGCCTATCTAACGAGTTCGATCTCTTAGGTCGGCATAATTCTCCGTGCCTTTCAACCGCAGCACTTGTAACACGGGAAGCTCTGTGCAGCCCACGTGTCATCAGCGCTGCTTGAAGCCGTCAATTTCAAGCGGGGCTGAAGGCAGCTGAAATTCTGCCTTTGCTGTACTGCTCATGCGCAACAGCCTACTGCGCATGCACAGCGCGAGTTTCTTGGTGGGTTTTTCAAATATGGATTGCCATTATCTGAAGGGTATGTTAGGAAGCAAAGAGAGAAGAATGGAGTTTGTGTACCAATAACGTGGTAAGTACATTTCTTGGTGCTTTATGTTTTTAAATACTGTATTTCCCGGGGTGGGGGGGGGAGAGCTCCTTTCACAGTGTTTGGGGAGTCTGGCCCAGGATAAATTTGCGGGGAGGGCAGGAGCGTTGTGAAGGAGGGGGATCGGGGCCAGTAATCCACTTGCGACGTTCCGGGCACGGAGCCACCGCATTGTGGCCGGGGATGATTTAGCTTGGGTGGCTGCGAGTGGCCGCCGGGACCGGCAGCCCCTTCAGCCGGTCCCCACTCACCTCTGGCAGTGCTCTCCGTCCGAAAACCTCTCTCCTGCCGCTTGCCGGCCTCACTCAGGTCGACGAGCGGCAGGTGAGAGGTGTTCAGACGGAGAGCACTGCCAGAGGTGAGCTGGCCAGCAGGAGGCGCTGAAGAGGCAGCCGGTTCTGCTGTCGGGTCCCAGCGGCCGCTCGCAGCCACCCGAGCTGCTTCCTTCTCCGGAAGTAAGGGCCAGTTCTGCTGTCCGCGCCCGGAGCACTGTGGCAGCGGTGAGTGAGTCTGATATGATCTCCGACCCCCTCCTTCCCAACATCCTGCCCTCCCCGCAACTTTAACCCCTGGCACAGACTCTCCATACGCCGTGAAAGGAACTCTCCCTCCAATTGGACTCTTGAATTAGTATTGTCATTCAATAAGATGGGAACTGATTAAACGTCCCGTGTGCTCCCGTTTTTCCCCCACTATCTCTCCACCTGCCTTCATCCCCCACCCATTCAGTAATTAAAAAAATGAAGGAGATTTAGAAGCCTTGGGCAAATTGAATTGTTATTTATTTTTATTTTTAAGGAGAGAACAATCTGCGCATGCGCGGTTTAAGATTTTTTTTTAAAGCCGCCTGCCTACCTTGAGTAATTACTCACGGCACATGCCTGAGGTATTTTAATGCATTTTAACTAATGTTTAAAGAATTAAAAAACATTAAAAAAATATATATTTTCTGAATACATAGAAACATAGAAAATAGGTGCAGGAGTCGGCCATTCGGCCATTCAATATGATCATGGCTGATCATCGAACTCGATATCCTGTACCTGCCTTCTCTCTATACCCCCTGATCCTTTTAGCCACAAGGGCCACATCTAACTCCCTCTTAAATATAGCCAATGAACAGGCCTCAACTACCTTCTGTGGCAGAGAATTCCAGAGATTCACCACTCTCTGTGTGAAAATGTTTTTTCTCATCTCGGTCCTAAAAGATTTCCCCCTTATCCTTAAATTATGACCCCTTGCTCTGGACTTCCCCAACATCGGGAACAATCTTCCTGCATCTAGCCTGTCCAACCCCTTAAGAATTTTGTAAGTTTCTATAAGAAACTTACAAAATCTTCTAAATTCTCTCAATCTTCTAAATTCTAGCATGTACAAGCCGAGTCTATCTAGTCTTTCTTCATATGAAAGTCCTGACATCCCAGGAATCAGTCTGGTGAACCTCCTCTGTACTCCCTCTATGACAAGAATGTCTTTCCTCAGATTAGGAGACATTTAAAAGATATATAATTAAAAAACCTTCAAGTTTCGACAGGAGCTCTATCGATTGCTTTGTCTCCTGTCCAAGCCTGTTAAACTGTTCCAAGGTGAAGCTTCAGCACTATGTTCATAAGACTTACTTGCCTCTGAGGCCTTGAAAGACTTCAGATGACGCCTTCTAGTTGCAGATGGTTGTCTAGTTTAATTCGCCGCATCTGGCCCAAATAATGTGGGCATGGATTGCAGTTAAGAAATCCTGGCAACAGCCCAGATTCATAAAATATTCAAGAGTTACAGTGGTAGAACCAACATCCCACAGCATAATGCAGTATAATTCAACTTTTCCTGCTTCCATTAACAATTTTCTGTAGACTAAAACATAACACCTACTAGTTGAGCCAGCGTATGCACGAATCAAATTAAATCATCCCTCCAGATGGTATTTACTTTCAAAAACTTGAATCAAAAGGTTTTTCCTGTGACCATGTGGTTTTAGTTTTCACTGGAGTCATAAAGATATGCAGACTGGTAAGTCAATTGGTCACCAGTGTACAGATGAGTGTCAAAATATCAGGAAATTGATGAAAACTTGAAGAGAATAAATAGGGGATTAATATAGGATTAGTGTAAATGGATGGTCGGTGGTCAATGCGGACTCACTGGGCTGAAGGCCTATTTCAATGCTACGACAAATTAAAAATAATTCCGCTTAACCAAACCCAAGCATTGCACAAGTTGGAAATCTAAAATAAAACGAGGGTATGCTGGAAATGCTCAGACAAAAACAGATTTAACAATCAAGATTAATGATCTCATCAAAACTGCAGAAGTGAGAAAACAACAGCATTTTAACAGAAAATAAATCTCTACCAGGGAGACCAGTTGTGTAAATAGAAAATGGGAGGAGGCTGGGTAAAAGAGGTATTGTATCTCACGAGGTTGCACGGGGAAGTACAATGAAAATAAGAGTGGTGGGTGGAGATAGAAGAGTGAACACACAGCTTTCATTTGAAAGTATTGGATTACTGAAAGAAAAGGAAACAGGAAGGATGTGTCCAATTGTGGACATCATTGAATGTGATGATAATTATGGTGAACCATTGAATGTGGAGGATGGCAAGGCAGAAGAGGAGTGGAAGAGAAAATCTATCCCATTGTGGGATGAAAGCAGAAATATGACAAATAGAGGTGATGCAGATGATAGTAGTGTTGCCAATGGTTTGTGGGGAAGCTGTGGATCAGGTGACAATTTTTTTTAATGTTACTAATGTTGAAAGTCTTGTCATCAGAACAGACATGATAAAACAAATAAGCTGGGAGAACAAAATAGGGTTCTTGCAGAAGCTGGGTGTGAGGAAGTAATGGGAGTTGGCAGGTATGTATTAATAATAGTTTGCTGATATGGGGATAGAGAATTCAAGGAATGGAAGAGTAAGATATAAACCAAGGTAAAATTAGGACAGGATGGCAATTACTAGCCAAAGCAATTATATTTTCTAGTTCTGTGCCAATGCAGGAAGCAGCACCAATAAATTCTTTGCTTGCATACACAATGTATACAAATAGCAGCCACCTACGGCGCTGATAGGGATGTATAAAGGTGACAACAGAATATACTGTTACTGTACTGTTCAGGGTTTAATAAGAATCATTGCACTATCCACAATGCATCACCATAATGCTTCCTCAATAAACGAATAAGATCACCAACACAGACAGACGTTGCTTACCATGGCCCCCTTGAAGACCAGGTGTACTGGTTGGCAGGCAGCTTCTCTCGCAAGGAGTATTCAGAAACCATCATGTCGGGTGAGACATATGCACCAACACCTGTGGAGTTCAAAATAACATTACAGAACTCGTGGTTGGAAACAAATTATAGTAGAATTACTTCTAAACCTTGCGGACCAGTCAGTTTATCATATCCAGGCCATTTATTATGGAAAGTAATCCACTTAATACTTTTCGCTACTTACAGCACCAGGGACCCAGGTTCGATCCTGATACGGGTTCCGTCATGCAGAGCTTGCACGTTTTCCCCGTGACCTACGCGAGTTTTCTCGGATATCTTCGGTTTCCTCCCACACTTCGAAGCCGTACAGGATTGTTGATAAATTGACAGTGTAAATGTAAAATTGTCCCCAGTGTGTGTAGGATAGTGTTAATTGCGGGGATCGCTGGTCGGTGTGGACTCAGTGGGCTGAAGGGCATGTTTCCGCGCTGTATGTCCAAACTAAATGGCTATTAGGTTCTTGAAACAACCCACACAACCCTAATCCTTGGCCACAGAACACTACGGACCACCTCGTGCCCTACCATGGTCTTTTGTCCCCTCCTAATTGCGTTTGGCACTAATGCTTTTTTTTTTTTGCAGTTTTCATTCTTTTTACTGTCTTGCAGAATTTTGTATGTAATGCAAATAGAATTTATGTTTTTGTGTTTGAGTCTGTACGCTTGCAATGCTGCTGCAAGCATGTTTTTCCATTGTCCCTGCACCTCACTGTACTGGTGCATTTGACAATAAACCTGACGACTTGATGAGACCTACCACTAGCACTCTGCCATCTTCATTCACCCTCCACAAATGATATCTATATTGCCTGGTTACATGTGATGAGGAAATTAACTATGGCTTACAATAGAGTAAAAAAGGTCATGTTATAGGAGCAGAATTTGGCCATTTGGCCCTCAAGTCTTCTCTGCCATTCAATCATGGCTGATCTATCTTTCCATCTCAACCCCATTCTCCTGCCTTCTCCCCATGACCCCGACACCCTTATTAATCAAGAATCAGTCAATCTGCGCCTTCAAAATGCCCAATGACTTGGCCTCCACAGCCCTCTGTCGTGAAGAATTCCACCCTCTGACCAAAGAAATTCCTCCTCATCTCCTTTCTAAAGGTACGTCCTTTTATTTTGAGGCTATGGCCTCTGGTCCTAGACTCTCCCACTAGTGGAAACATCCACTCTGTTCAGGGCTTTCAATATTCAGTAAGTTTCAATCCTCTCATCCTTCTAAACTGCAGAGAGTACAGGCCCAGTGTCACAAACGCTCATCACATGTTAACCCAATCATTCCTGGGATCATTCTCATAAACATCCTCTGGACTCTCTCCAACGCCAGCAAGTCCATCCTCAAATATAGGCCACAAAACTGCTGACAATGCTCCAAATGCAGACCAGTGCCTTAAAGCCTCAGCATTACATCCCCGATAGCAATGTATTTTGCTTTCAAATAGCTTTAAACAGTCATTATCTAAATTTACACAGGTTCAATGGCACGAAACAAGTAGCAATCACTTTGAACCATCTTCAAGGAATGGAAAAACAATGGAAAGTCAGCATCTTCAAGGAATGGAAAAACATTGGTATAATTATAATTGATCTGATAGTAGTCATAAACCACTTCTTACCAATGACACTGGAAGTCGTTCCACCTGGGCATCCTACAGTAGAAAGGCAAGGTCCATTGTTGCCTGCACTTGACACGTAGATCACATTATGTTTCAATACTGCATCATTAATCACTTCGCAAATGCATCTACAAATATTGAAAAAGAAAAGAGATTTGAAACAATTTATGCAACACTCAATAACAATCGCTTGCCAGTTAAGAATCTCAACTGGGAGGCTGCAAACTATGATATACATTTTGGCGTATTAAAATCCATTTTGATACCAATAGCCTATCAATATTATGTCATTAAAAAGTGCATTAATGACCAGAGAAATATCATTATTTAATGTTTCCATTCTTTATCCGCAAATGCAGTAGATCAACAATATACGCCACTTCTAAAATTAAAATCATACATTATAATCAATCTCTATCAGTGATAGTCCAAAAAAATGTGCTTGATTTTGATTTGTGAATATTTTCTGTTAAATTAATCTGTTAGTCACTTCTAACTTTAACCAGAAATAATGAAATACATTATTGCAAATGGCAAATGTTTGTTTTGTTTGGCTGATAAATAATGGCTGATTTTCAAAATGTGACTACTTTTATCTGCTATAAGTCAATTGGTAACTTAGAACCATTATATCTTACATGAATTACAGTAATCACATTAATAGCAATGTAATTTTTCTTTCCACTATTCAAATTTGATCTGTCAAACACTTCTGACAAAAATCTAAATTATACTCACCCAGCATTGGGCCAATGTGTAGCCTCACCATAACTGTAGTTAACAAGATCACATTTGTATTTTATCGTTTCAATCATCTGTGACAAACAAATTTAAATTTAATTTGGGTAATGGAAATAGGGCATTATGAGAAAAATTATATCAAACGCAAATATCTGTCAAATTTTCCACCTTTATCAAACAAGATCAAGAATAAATTAATATTTTCCCTGTTACAGGCATTTTAAACGTTCAATTACATTTTCTAAAATGATATCAAATTTAGTTATAATTTGATCATCATTTATTTTTGATCATTTTAACAAATCATACTATTATAATGACATTTATTGTAAGATACTCCATGCAATGCAGACCGATATCTTGGCACAGTGCTGACTTTCAGATAAGACAATATTGTTTTACTGTTTCTACTATTTTGCTTCAGTGCACTTTGTCAGTGACACATTTCAGGTCAGTCGCAAGTGAAACCTGTATCAAATTGCAGCTAAAATAACTGATATGCTTTTCATATCAGACTCAAAATATGAAGCCAAGTCCAATGCTACAAACAAATGTGTAGGAAAGAACTGCAGATGCTGGTTTAAATCGAAGGTAGACACAAAATTCTGGAGTAACTCAGTGGTACAGGCAGCATCTCTGGAGAGAAGGAAAGGGTGACGTTTCGGGTCGAGTCTCAAGAAGGGTCTCGTCCCGAAAAATGTCACCCATTCCTTCTCTCCAGAGATGCTGCCTGTCCCACTGAGTTACTCCAGCATTTTGTGTCTAGCTCCAAACAGATGAATGCTCGTGGTGTGACAGCAGGGCAATTATTTCAGGTGTATAGATTGTGATAGCTTCACGAATTATAGTTTTAGAAATAACAATATAGGATCTACTGTTTTGATTGGTGTGTAAAGGCACATTAAAATGACCCTGGATGCTTCTCCGTTCATTATTTCCTCCATGTAGAAAGGCATCAGGTCATTACTAAGAAACATCCTGCAAGTTTTCAGTGATGGATATTCAACAAAGACTTTTTGGAAGGAAATTTATCTGTTAAAACTAAAATGTTTAACTTCATGCAATAAGTTATAGAATATCAAATGCAAATCCTGAACATTTTATCTTCCCCCGATTCAAAACATGGAACAGACGAGAGAATAGGAGGAAAATGTAACAAAAATAAAATCAAGGAAACATTAGTATTAAACATTAAATCTTAGTTGATAACAAGATTAATTTGGGAAAAAAAAAACACTCACAGCTCTGATCAACCCTGTACCAGTTTCCATGGTGCTAAGTCTTGTGTCACCAATCTTCACAGCAAGAATTTGAGCCCCCGGTGCTATACCATTCCGTTCAGGATCATCTGGAAAGAAGCCAGCAGCAATGCTAGCTACGTGTGTCCCATGGGCTCCTATTGAGAAAAAACCCCAACACTATAGATACAGCAGCTCTTCAATATCTGGATGCCAGACCAATGTTGTAGTCTGTCTATGTTACACTGAATCAATTACCCAATGTTTAAGAGGCAATAATTTACCCCTTAGTGTTTTAATGCTGTGAATTGCCGAGGGTCATACAAGCGAATACTTACTAAGAGATCTTAATAATCATTTGGAAAAAAAGGTCAGAATATGTTAGACAAACATATCAAATCAAATTGTTTGAACAAAGCAGAAATAATTCTGTGTAAAGAACTGCAAATCAGAAGGAAAATGGGGACTCAATTATGACATGAATGATAGTAAAATAACTAATAACAATATGAAAGGTACATGACATTCTAGTCTGTTTAAGAAAGAACTGCAGATGCTGGAAAAATCGATGGTAGACAAAAATGCTGGAGAAACTCAGCGGGTGAGGCAATATTTATGGAGCGAAGGAATAGGCGACGTTTTGGGTCGAGACCCTTCTTCAGACTGAACGTCGCCTATTCCTTCACTCCATATATGCTGCCTCACCCGCTGTGTTTCTCCAGCATTTATGTCTACCTGAGATTCAAGTCCGTTATGATCCCGAACAAACGAAGTAAAATCACGAATAATTCTCATCGAATCATGTTTGAGCAAAAGATCTTAACACATCAGTAAAAATAGCAAATTCACACAGCTTTGGTTAAGACTGTACTTCTAACATATTTAGAAAGTACTGGAGAACCCTATTTGCTCGTTAAAATAATTGCTGGGTGAGTTCAATCAAAATTTAATAACTTTTCGGGATGAAGGACAATTTCAAAACCAAGTGACATAGAATGGTACAAATCTATAATCGCTATAGTTTCTCTGTCGAGTGATACTACAGTGCCAAACAATCTGCAAAATTAATACAGTATTTCTGTTTCTTCAATACTGTTTACTCCATTTACAAATCATAAGTGATTGGAGTAAAATTAGGCCATTGTGCCCATCAAGTCTACTCCCCCATTCAATCATGTCTTATCTACCTCTCCCTCCTAACCCCATTCTCCTGCCTTCTCCCCATAACCTCTGACACCCGTACTAATCAAGAATATAGCTATCTCTGCCTTAAATATATCCACTGATTTTGCCTCCACAGCCTTCTGTGGCAAAGAATTCCACATATTCATCACCCTCTGACTAAAGAAATATGTCCTCATCGCCTACCCAAAAGAAAGCCCTTTAATTCTGAGGCTATGACTAGTCCTAGACTCTCACACTAGTGTAATCATCCTCTCCACATCCACTCTCTCCAAGCCTTTCATTATTCTGTACATTTCAATGAGGTCCCCCTCTTTCTTCTAAACTCCAGCAAATATAGGCCCAGTGCCGCCAAACTATCATTTTCACCAAGCAGAGGATGTGCGAGTGCCCACAAGGTCAATTCTTACCTCCACTTGCCACAATACAGAGTGTATTGCCTTCATCGTACACATTGATGGAGTAGTTGAGCATCTCAGATAATCCTAACGATGCATATTCCTGGGCCACACTGTAGTTTCTCAATACACTGCAGTTACTGAGATCCCCCAATTCACTTGTATCTACACAGGCTCTGTCAACAAAATAAATCATGGAGAAACATTTGAAAGAAATTGGAACAATATTTTTAAAAATCTGAAATTCACAATTAATGTAGCAGATTTTTCCAAGTTACTACAATGTTGCAAGGCAATATTTAATACAGAAACGTAACATTTTCCAACTACACAAACAAGCATAACTGAAAAGGTTGCATTACCAAAAAAATTCTGATATCTTAATATCCAAATCATTTTTGTAATATTTCTAATATGAATATGCATTCTTTTAAATTATAAATCAATTCATTAATTACCTCCAAGTCTCACCATCATGCCATACCAGGCAGTCGTAGGAAGGACCTGAATCACAATATTTTTTCTCCATAGAATTCAGCATTTCTACTTGAGTCTGCAGTTCTTCTCGCTCTATCTTTTCTACCTTCACAAAAAAATGACAAAACTGCTATTACATTCAATGCTTCCATTAGGTAGCATTTCTTAAATATTTTTAAATGTAATTCCGCAGTTAAAATACTTCAAAAACAATTTGAGTGACCTTGGATTTTTAAGCATGTGATGCTTTTTTTAGTTTAGAGATACAGTGCGGAAACTGGCCCTTTCGGCCCACCAGGTCTGCAGCGATCCCCGCACATGAACTATCCTGGTATTGGATAGACAACAGTGCTACAAAATAACTATTATTGCAAATTTAAGAAGTTATAAATCAGCCAGTTACTTAATGACAGTGAAGGTGTTGATTTAATATATAATTTAAGATTTAAAAAATGATTTTAGATTTAAGTAATTAATTTTTGATTTTACATCATCAATTTAAGAATTACTCGGAGATCATACCATAACTTTATTCTTTAAAAAATACTAACTTGTGACAAACTTGTATGAGTACTATCAAACTCATCAAGTTCTCTGCAAGCTTCTGCCAAACAATTGCGATGAACTGGATCCCAGAGTTTCTCACGTTTTTCTTTCTGCAAAGTAAAATGACAGTACAGTATACTCCCAGCTATCCGGCATGCATGGGGAATTGGGAGGGCCGTCAATTGTATATGCCTATTGTATAAGAACTGTTTAAAAAAAATTACAGCACATCACACACCAGTATTCTGCATGTATACCTTGAAATAAATTGTCAAACCATAGCATCTCCTTACTCTTTTAAATAACAGTTTGACACTATTTTTATATTTTAAGGCTAAACATTATTAGTATAACATCCAATGAAAATAAATCATATGAATGGCTATATTCATGATCACACATCAAATGCCAAACATTCAAAGAAGATGTGATTGCTATTCAGCTTAAAACTGCACTGCCCTTTGTATAAATAAACTATAAAGCTATTTTCACACTTAATTTTCATGACATTTGAAACGTATTTCTTATCCAACATGGTGCATAGATGGGAGAAATACAATTTCTGAAACACATTAAAACCAATTGCTACATAAACATGTGAGGGATTGTACTTAGCCTGCTCTATTAGAGACTGATGAGAGACAGGACTTGATCAAAATCACATCTAATTTGCACGCCAAATTGAAATTTATATATTACAAATAAATGTATGAAATTGCTAAATATTCATAGTATTTTAAATGAGTAACAATCAGATAAATCAGGGCATAATATACTTCTTTTTTTTTTTTAATTACTTCACTTTTCACACATTAAAATAAAATAAATAACAGGAGAAATGAATCAAAGAACTTAACTGAATTTTAATAATGCACACTATAGCCTTACCTGTATTCTTTCCCTAAGTGTTTTAGGGAAAATTTCATATCCATTTTTGAGACCAACATGATAGTTTTCAGATGGATTTATCCAATTTTCAGGAATCTTAAAACAAAAAATTGTTAAATATAAAGCATGCTAATGTGTAACACTTTAAAACAATCACCTACACAGGAATGAGAAAAAAAATCTGCTTCCTTGCCTTCTCTTTAACACTGTATTTTACTCATTAAACACCAATATCCAATGAAGGATGTTGGAATATGGTTAAAGCAATGTAGGGAAAGGTTGTAATCATTTGCACAGAACCAAATGCAAAAAAATAATTGTGTTGTCTCCTTTGTGCATTAATTTTTTTAATAAATATATAAATATTTAACTGAAGCTTTTAAAATCGGTTTTGTTATTTCAAAATTAGTTTAAGAAAACCAAGAGCAGAAAATATAGTAGCATTAGCTAAAAAACAAGTAGGAACAAACTGAATAATATCACTGCACCTTGAGATATTAGGTACATTGAAGATGCACAGGGAGCACAATCTGATAAATGGATTTATAATATAATAATCTCTGGTGGGGGTGGGATGGGGAAACTAAACAAATACAGATAGTTATGTGCATCAGAGAATCCTACATGGGTCTCATTGGTCACCTCCTACCAAAAGCACAGTGGAAGCAAGTCTTCAATCACAGAGGGGTGCTGAAGAAGAAAAGCCAATTCATTATTGTAATTTTACTTTATTGTCATTAAATTTAGTTTGCAAAATGGTTGGGAAGGAGCAAACATCAAGAAAACCAGGGCAATGGTGTAAAATAAATGAATCAGAAGAACGTAAAGACAGCAATGGAAGCAAATAAATAGATTGAAGGGGATGGAAAATACAGGTCAAGAGTCAAGAGTCAATTTAATTGTCATTTGGACCCCTGGGGGTCCAAACGAAATGCCGTTTCTGCAGCCATACATTACACACAAATAGACCCCAGACACAACATAATTACATTTAACATAAACATCCATCACATAACTGTGATGGAAGGCCAAAAAAAACTTATCTCTCCACTGCACTCTCCCCCCCCCCCGATGTCACAGTCAAAGTCAAAGCCCCCGGCTGGCGATGGCGATTGTCCCGCGGCCATTGAAGCCACGCCGGGTGGTGCGAGGTCGCACACCGGGTCTTGATGTTGGAGCCCCCGGTGTGCGCTCGCAAAGTCCCGCAGCCGTTCCAGCCGCGCGGGGCAATGGTGTTAGGCCCCGCTCCAGGAGCTCTTCGACCCCGCAACACGGGCAGGAGAATTCGCCGTTGCAGCAGCCCTAAAAGCGGTCTCCCTCCAGGGAGCCGCGCGGGGTCGTCCGAGCCGTCCGCAGACCCGCAGTAGCAGCCTCCGACTCAGCAGCAGCAGCGGCATCAGCAGCGGCAGCAGCAGCGGCAGCGGCAGCGCTCCTCCACCGCTCCACCCGCTCCGGTCTCGGCCAGCTCCGCGACGGCAACGGTGAGTCGGCACCAGAGTCCCCGGCTTCTTCCCGTTGGAGGCCGCTCCTCGTTGCGGCCTCAACGACACCTGAGACCCGACGAGAAAAGGTCGGGTCTCCAGTGCAGGGAGAGATTCAAAAGTTTCCCCCCCCCTCCCACCCACCCCCACCCCCCCACACACACACACCCAACATAAAATAACAAAAACTACACAGAAACACAGACAAAAAATAACAAAAACGCGGACAGGCTGCAGATTATGGCACCGTAATCAGTTTCTAAATGAACTACAAAATGATATATTAAACATGATAAGATAAATTAGAAAATAGCAGCCCAGGCCATATTCTATAATTCTCAATCTCAATCTAAAGTTCCTCTCTGTCCCAATGCGTAATTGACTACCAATCAATGTGAATAACTAGAAATGGCCTGATATACCATCCATGTGAATAACTAGAAATAGCCTGATATACAAGAAGGAAAAAAAAGATTCATGGGAGAAACACAATAGATCCAGGAAGAGGGTCACCATGTGGATAGACTTGGAAGTTATCCCACTCTTCTTCTGTTGTTGTTTGATCTTGGTCTCGCAAGGAAGAATCTCAAAGTGCGTGGAGTCTACCTGGATGATTCTCTGCCAGCTCAAGTAGTTTTGAAAAACGTTCAGTGTGAAAGTTACATCTGTTCAAAGAGGTACTGAGAATGGCCATTAAGCATTTTCACTGACCCCCTGAAAATCACTGGGATCAGAGGAATTCAGAGGAGTGCCTGCTTTGGAAGTCTGGCATGTGAACAATATGGCTAACCCATTACAAATGGTCCATTGCGATTAGAGCCTTGATGCCGGCCTGGGTGAGAACTCTGACATTAGTTGCACATTGGCCAGGATATTGTCATGACCTCATTTGCCCAGAGAAAGAGTGAGGTGGCTGTTATATGTTGGTGAGGAATCTTTATTTTCCATATGTATGGCACGGGGAGGAGAACTCTGACAGTCTGAAGAAGGATCATGACATGAAACATCACCCATCCTTTTTCTCCACAGTTGATGCCTTACCCACTGAGTTACTCCAGCACTTTGTGTCCATCTTCTATAAACAGTAGAATGGGGTTGTGAATTATAAAAAAAAAAAGATTCCTCTAGGTTTGGGTAGCTGAACCCCCAAAAAGTCCATAAAGAAAAAAAAGACAAAAAGCTTCCTGGATGGTCACAACCAGCAAATCAGGTGCAGCAACACCAGATTGAATGTCACTTAATTGAAGTTGTCAGGCCAACTTAAATGTGCAATACACAATGATTTAGAAGTCTTTCAAAAAGTATTCTTTATATTTTAAGAATAATTACCTAATGCTTCTATAAAGACAGCTGAAAATGAACTTCACATGACAATCACCATTTTCTAAAATGACACTTTATAGTCTGTGGGTAATATTTCAATTAACTGAAAGTCTCCACTATACAGAAAATTCTGCCAACCATATTATGGCACCGTAATCAGTTGCTAAATGAACTACAAAATTAATACCACAATTATTCTAAGTCCTTATTGCTTGTACAACAAAATATAGATTTAAAAGCCATCTCAAAAGCCAGGGGGTGGGTATTATTAGCAAATGGTTATTAATTCAATTTCAGAATGTGAATGGCTTTGCGGATGGTGCCAACTATCAATGTTTTCTTTAAAAACACTGCAAAATACCATGGAAATACATTTTTGCTGGACACAATTAAATTCTGAGACCCTTTTTTTTGGCCAACCATGCGGTTTAAGTCAGGAAACATAACAGCAAAAATCTAAAACTGCGCACAACTATCATGGCAAATTAAAATGGCACGTAAATTATAACTTTTGAAAATGCTCTATAATTACCTTAAGGGTTCTTCCTGAAATGCCAGTAATTATCCCATCTTTTGGCTTGACTATTGTGGATGTGTTCACATCCCCACTCCCTGTGGTATCAATGATGTCAATTATTTTTGGCTTTCCATCACTTGTGACCTGTAAAAAAAAGTTTATATCCATTTTAGCATCACCATAACCAAAGATAATACTTTGTAAAATAACTACTCTCAAAGTCCACATCACCAACTGCTATCTATTCTTAGACACAATGAACTTTAAAATTTGATACAGCTCATTTTGTTGGTACCACCAGGCTGAAAGAACTAATATTAAAACACAAATTGGACAGTACATGAAAATGCATCGCAAAATCACATGAACAATTAATTCAGAGCAATTCATACTGAAATCTTAATGCAATTATTCCACTGCTGATATAAAACAAATTTTAATGAATGGCCAGCTATGACTTGTTTGAATCATGCGGGTTGGGGCAGCACAGTGGTAGAGTTGCTGCCTCACAGCACCAGAGACCCAGGTTCAATCCTGACTACAGATGCTGTAAGTATGAAGTTTGTACATTCTAACTTCTCCCTGTGATTGCGTTGGTTTTCACCAGGTGCTCCAGTTTCCTCCCACACTCTAAAGACGTACAGGTTTGTACGTTGATTGGCTTTGGTAATATTGTAAATTGTCCCTATTGTGTAGCATAGTACTAGTGTATGGGGTGATCGCTGGTTGGCGCAGACTCGGTGGGCCAGAGGGCCAGTTTCCGTGCTGTACCTTTGAAGTCTAAAGTCTATATCTCTGGAGCCTTTACCTCCAGGAAGCCAGGAAACCAATAGGTGGAGCAATGGAGACAACAATTAAAATGCACACGAGAAGTCAGGCCCAAGAACATAAATACAACACATCAGCATTAATGACCACATAAATCAAAGTTAATGACAGTGTGCTCAAATGCTATATCACAACTGCTACAACAGTACATCAGCCACTGTGTAATGCACTGCATTGTCCCCTTTACGTCATGGTGAGGAATGTGGGGGAATCACTGTGGTGGATGTTCATGTTAAAAATTATTTGGGTGTCTTGTTGCTCTTTATTGGTATGACTGAGTGGCAATCTGAATGTCACTGAACCTTAATTGGTACATGATAATAAACTGACCCCTTAAAAGAAAGGTGCACTGTTGCTTAAATCTGTGACAAAAATCGGTGAAAGGTTTCATGGAATAACATAAATAAGAAAAGGCACTCTGATTTTCCAACGAATTTGAAAGCATTGATGGACAAGGTGGAAAGAGGAAGATGGAGCCTTTACCTCCAGGAAGCCAGGAAACCAATAGGTAGAGCAATGGAAAGCAACAACAATTGAAATGCGTGTGAGGACCCAGGACCAAGAACATAAATACAACACATCAGCTTTAATGACCACATAAATCAATGACAGTGTGCTCAAATGCTATATCACAACTGCTGCAACAATACATCAGCCACGGTGAAATGCACTGCATTGTCCCCTTCACGTATCGAACAATAATTCCTTATAGGTCAGGGCTGGGATCTATCATTCAAATAACCCAATAGTCACATGAAATAACCCACAGACATGTATCAGCTTCACACCCAGACCTTGCAGTTTACTCATCAATGTCAAATATTAACCATATCAGCCACATCACCCAAACATTTACAAAATCCCTACTAAAGGGCCTGTCCCACTTGGCTGTCATTCGCGCGCCATTTACACGTCCTGATAGCGTGTGGGTAGCGCTTGGATAGCGTGGGACGGGCGCATGGAGTGGTGTGAAGGAGTGTGTAGTGGCGTGGATGAGTGTGAACTTGGTCCTGAACTAAATCTTGGCGCACCACCGGCCTGTCGCGTAACTGATGGCCAAAGTGGGACAGGCCCAAGACCCTGGCGTGACACAACGTCCCACCTCCAACAGCAGCAGAACCAGGCAAACGATTGCCGAGCTCGGCCTGGGGCTCACGGCCGTTGTGGATCCGGATCCACCCCCACTCCTACTCCCAGAGCGGAGCCAAGACGATTGGAGATAGACACAAAATGCAGGAATAACTCAGCGGGACCGGCAGCATCTCTGGAGAGAAGGAATGGGTGACGTTTCAGGTCGAGACTCTTCTTCAATCTGAAGAAAGTTCTCGACCTGAAACATCACCCATTCCTTCTCTCCAGAGATGCTGCCGGTCCTGCTGAGTTATTCCTGCATTTTTTGTCCATCTTCAAAAAACGTCACGCGCTCCAGACGGCTGTGCGGACGCATGATGACGCGCGCGACCGTCGGGCGTCAAGTCACTACCGGCCTGTCGCGTAAATGACGGTCCAAGTGGGACAGGCCCTTAACAAACCTTCACCTCGCCGGCAATGGCATGAAATCTGCATCAGCACAAACAAACCAGAGTGGGGGAGTGTGGTACTGCTTGTCATATGTTCCATGACTGCTGGCATTATGGACCAGCTGCCATAGAGGTTATGGCAGGCAGCAAGCCACACTGCTGTTTCAGCCGGCACGTTTCAACCCTTGGTGAACTAGGATATGCAAAATCACATTGAGCAATTCACAAAGTTAATCAGTTGAAGATTCTCTGGATTTTGTTCCGACTAAAATGCTGATTTGGAAAGATCTTATGTTTTCAGTAACTGTGGCCAAGTGACCAATGAGATGACCAAAAGCAAAGTGGGACTGACATAAAATTGGGAATGATTTTATTTTCTGAAATCATGATCGTATTCAGCGTTTCTTGTTGCCGTGGCCAGAAATGTGATGTCCTCCGTCTCCATGGAGAGTGCACAAAGAGCAGCAGGTTCAGTATTTGGGGCACGTCTCACAGGGCACTCTTACAAATTTCTACAATAATCAAGATGTTTATTCCTTCCGCTTTTCATAAAACAGTCTCTAAGCAGGGCTCTCGCTTAACTTTTTCCCCCCTGTTGCCAGCCGGGCAACCTTGGCAGCTTTTTCAGTTGCCAAATGACAGTTTAGGTGGTCATTTAAGATGGCTTGCATGACGCATGTGATTATGTGCTCGGACGAAGTGCGTAGTTACCAGTCAGAATTATGGTCAATGAAGCAGTCACATATTATTTCTGCTTCAAATAACTCACAAATTAAACATGTTCACCAATCAAGACATACTATATACCACAATGACATGCAGCAAAATTATAATACAGTATATCATCTCTTTTTACACGTTGCAATAAATGCAATTCCTATTATTTCTTTCCACTTCCAAACAAAAATCTGGTTGGATTATTCAGCGTATGATCAATCTCGGTGAGATCAAGCGCAGGCTTGGCGATAGCTTCACTACACTCAGTTCACAATAACCAAACTCATCTCCCGGTGGCTCAGCACTTCAACTCCCCCTCCCATAGCACTTCAACTCCCCCTCCCATAGCACTTCAACTCCCCCTCACATTCCAAATCCGACCTTTCAATCCTGGGCCTCCTCCACGGCCAGAGTGAGGCCCACCGCAAATTGGAGGAACAGCACATCATATTTCGCTTGGGTAGTTTACACCCCAGCGGTATGAACATTGGCTTCTCCAATTTCAGGTGGTCCTTGTTTTCTCATTCCTTCCCCTCCCATTCCCAGCTCTCCCACAGCCTGTCTCCGTCTCTTCCTTTCTTTTTCCTGCCCCCCCCCCCCCCCCCCCCCCCCCCCCCATCAGTCTGAAGAAGGGTCTTGAGCCGAAACGTCGCCTATTTCCTTCGCTCCATAGATGCTGCCTCACCCGCTGAGTTTCTCCAGCATTTTTGTCTATCCATTCACACAAGTTATGTTATCCCACTTTCCTCACCCACTCCCTACACATTAGGGGCAATTTTACAGAGACAAGTTAACCTACAAAGCCAATGGGATGCGTGAGGAAACCCACACGCTTGTAGGGAGAATGTACGAATTCAACACAGACAGTGCCCGAGGACAGGATCGAACACAGATCTCTGGCGTGTGAGGCAGCAAGTCCACCAGCTGTGCCACCATATTTTATTTTCCAACACACACAAAATTATACGTTGATAACTTTGGTTACTAAAAAAAAAGAAACTATCCATTTTCAGTCTTAAATCTCTAAGTGACACAATGTCCCCCTTTACAGCTACTGTATGTTTTAATTCAGTTCAAGACAATGGAGCAGCACATTGGCCATAAAGTTGCTGCCTAAAATTGCCAGAGACCAGGAATTGATCCTGAATATGGGTGCTGTCTGTATGGAGTTTGCTCCTTTTCCCTTTGATCGCATGGGCTTTCTCCGGGTGCTCATGTCCATCCACATTCCAAAGTTGTGCAGGAACTTTTTTCAGACCAACCCATAACGTAATATTTTCCTTTTGTCCAGCGATTCTGTCTGACCTGTTGAGTTACTCCAGCTTTTTGTGTCTATCTTCATTTTAAACCAGCATCCGCAGTTCCTTCCTACATACACGATACTATACGATAGAACTTTATTAATCCCAGGAGGTAAATTCTACATATATATATATATACACACACACACACATATATACACACACACACACATATATATATATATATATATACACTGTTTTGTTATCTCGTTTATAACATTGTTTACAGAGTACTGTGTTTACATATTCTGTTGTGCTGCTACAAGTAAGGATTTAATTGTTCCAACTGTGACACGAGAGAATAAAACACTCTTGACGCGTCGCTAAGGTGTGGGATAGAACTAGTGTACAGGTGATCGGTGGTCGGCATGGACTCGGTGGGCCGAAGGGCCTGTTTCCACACTGTATCTTTAAATTAAACTAAAAACACTAAAACCAGACGAAATGTAAAGAAGGGTCTCTACCCGAAACGTCACCCAATTTCTTCTATCCAGAGATGCTGGCTGCTCCATGGAGTTCCCCCGCACAATTAAAGCATGGAATAGTCTTCACCCTACCATAGTTATCCAACCAGACACAACTAAATTTAAGGTAACTCTTGTTTCCCCAAGAACCCTTTTTTGCTTAAGTTCAAGTCAAGTCAAGAGAGTTTTATTGTCATGTGTCCCAGATAGAAATTCTTGCTAAATATATACACAATAAATAAACAGATAAAGTGCAATAGGCTATAATTTTTTGGGAGTTTGGTGGTGGTGGTGGGTTAAATTCCATTTGGAATATTTTTGGAGGACCAGGAAACCAGAAGCAAGAGTTACTCCAGCTCCAGGGAGTGATTCTGCCACAGATATCTCATGTCCCCTTTTTGCCCTCCTGATTTCCTTCTTAATAAATAAATGTATACCGTGTGGAAACAGGCCCTTCAGCCCAACGTGCCCACAACCGGCCAACATGTCCCATCTACACTAGTCCCACCTGCCCGCTTTTGGCCCATATCCCTCTAAACCAGTCCAATCCATGTACCTGTCTAAATGTTTCTTAAATGTTGCAATAGTCCCAGCCTCAACTACCTCCTCTGGCAGCTTGTTCCATGCACCCACCACCCTTTGTGTGAAAAAGTTACCCCTCGGGTTCCTATTAAATCTTTTCCCTCTCACCTTAAACCCATGTCCTCTGGTAAGGATTACCACTTTTTTTAGTTGCCTTCTGTTGGTTTTTAAATATCGCCCAATCCTCTAGCTTCCCACTAATCTTTGCCATGTCATATGCCTTCTCTTTTGCTATCTTTAACTTCCTTTGTCAAACATGGTGGCCTCATTCTCCCCTTGGCATGTTTCTTTCTCGTTGGGATGAAAAGATCCTGCATCTTCCGAATTACTCCCAGAAACTCCTGCCATTGTGCGCCTGTCATTCCTGTTAGGGTCCCCTTCCATTCAACTTTAGCCAGCTCCTCCCTCATACCTCAGTAGTTGCATTTACTCAACAGTAATACCGATACATCAGATTTCAGCTTCTCCCTCTCAAACTGCAGGTTGAATTCAATCATTTTTCTCAGAGTTCCTTCACATTAAGCTCACTAATCAAACCCGGTTAATTGCACAGAGCCAAATCTGGAATTGCCTTTTCCCCAAGTGGCCTCAACCACAAGCTGCTTCCCGACTACTATTCGGAGGCCTGTATACAAGACCCATCGGGATCTTTTTTACCCTTTCAGCTTCTTGACTCTATCCACAATGATTCTACTTCTTCTAATCCTATGTCATTTCTTGCTAAGGAATGGATTTAATTCCTTACCAACAGAGCCACCACACTCCATGTTTTCAATGGATGCTCAGATCCCAGCTCTGATCCACATTCAGCAAAAACTCTAGAATACCCGTAATGTCATACTTGCCAATTTCTAATTGCACCATAAGCTCATCCACTTTATTTTGTATACTGCATGCATGAGAAATCAAAGGAAAACCCTGGACAGCTTAGTACTGAAAGAGCAAAAAATAACTAAGAGCATAGCCAGTGGGTAAAAATGTAACCTTTAAGAGAAAGAAGGTGGACCTGAATATTTTGCTGCTACCTCCACAAAAGAAAGATATAAATCAGCATTGTAGCTGCAAAATAAGAGTATTAAAATATTAGATGGGAGAATGAAAGAAAACAAATAGATCATCAGGGTGATACAATTGTAAAAAATAAATTGCAGAGAAGTTGACCATCATTTGCTAATCCTCCACGACTACAAATGGTCCCAAAGTACTGGAGGATTATTTAATGGTGTTGTTTGTTAAAATCAGGCAATATAAACCTCCATTTAGAAAGGCACAGATTAGTCAAGTGTGAACTTGGTAAGGAAAAGTCAGGACTAATGATTCATAATTTTGCGACAATAACAAACAGGGTTAATGAAAGCAATGTGTTCTATGTAGTTTACATGGATTTTAGCGAGGCTGGTGATAAAAGTTAAATCCTATGAGATCCATGAGATGGAGACTTACGGAATCCAAAAGTGACTCATTAGCAGGAAGGTTAATGTAGTTGACAAGTGTATTTGTGATAAGTAAACTATTGCTCATGGGAGTTCCACAGGACTCGGTACTTGGTTTTAAAACTTTCAGTGTTGGATGCCAATGATTCAGACTTCAATGTAGGGAAAACGCTGAATAAATTGTGGATGATTCAAATATTGACTGTAAGATTAATAGTGAGGAAAGCTTTTGATTGCAAGATGTAAATGGAATGATCAGTTAGATAAACATGCAACAAATGGAATTTAATTTTAAAAAGCATGAAGTGATGCAATGCACAATGTGCAGCAATTCGAGAAAATAAATAATAAATTAAAATATACCATGGGGTGTGGAGAAGAGAGAGGCCTTGGAGTGCCTGGTCATAGATCTCCAATGGCAGCCTTATCAGGCTGGTAAGGGTGACTAAAAGGGGATTTGGGAATGGTTTTGTTTATAAGATGGGGAATAGACTATAGAAGCGGCGTGGTTATGCTGGATATGCATACGATGGTAAGTAAATCACAGCATGACTAGTGCGTACTGTCCTGGTCACCACATGACAGGAAAGATGCGACTGCTCTGAAGAAGGCATAGAGGAGTTTATAGAAAAATGGCAAAACTGGAAAATTGTCACTAAGAGGGAAGACTGGATAGGCCGAGTTTGTTTGCTTTGGAACACAAGATAGCTAAAGGGATGAATTAATAGAAGTGTGTGAATTATGAAGAGCTTCAATCAGATGTCAGCGCTTTGTTAAGGACATTGCTGTTACTGACCCTTCCTTATCATGCAACAACAGTCTCATATTTCACTGCATAATTCTTCACAACATTTTTTAACCACAAATGTTTCCATCTGCAAACTCAAAAAAATAACTACAAAATCTCTAGTAACTGTATCTGGATCATGCAGTCATTCTAATGTGTAGGAAGGAACTGCGGATGCTGATTTACCCATAGACACAAAATGCTGGAGTAACTCAGCGGGACAGGCAGCATCTCTAGTGAGAAGGAATGGGTGACGTTTCGGGTCGATCCTATTCATTGAATGTGACTGTGCAAAACAGATTTTTTCCAAGTCATCAACGAGAAGTTTAAAATCTCAATTCTAAAGGTGCACGACTCAAAGTGTTGACCAGTCAAAGCTAATCAATAAAATAATTAGTTACCATCTTAATATATTAAACATGTACGAATAAAAATCTGTTCTCATTAAATGAATGAAATGATAGGACGGTTCAGTAAATGCTGAAGTAGAGCATTGGCAGTAGCTGCAATTACAGAAGCTTCAACGCGAGGAGTTGACTCGAGGAGATGAGAACGAGAGCCCGCGGCTTTGCAAGGCCTCTGATCAAGTGCACGGCCTTACCTGGAGTCCCTGTGCTCCGGGGTCCACTCCCGTATCTAAGATAGCAATGAGAATCCCCCTTCCATCGTATTCTGGGTATCGGGAGAGGAAAGATGCAGCGCCAGTCTCTTTCTTCGGTAAAAGTCCCTGATAAGGGAAGGAGTCGTCCGGATAGGCGGCCATGACTGGGCTCAATAAGAGTGACGCCCGCACAGCTCGAGCTCCGGGCCGCGTTCCACCAGGCAGCACCCGCCGGGAGGGAGGGAGTGAGTCAAGGACCTGCGTGCTGATAATCTCAAGTCATCACCAGGATCCTCTATAATCTTTGGTCATCACAGAAATTCAGTACCATCATCACTAATCTGTTTCAAAAAGTAGCCATTAAAAAAAAAACATGCCAATGGAAAGTAGTAATGTGTTTTGGAACTGTATGACCCCGTCTTAAACAAGCAGAACATCGGCTTTATTCAATTTAAGGACAACTAATTTGGATTTGCGATCAGTAGAGAGAACAGAGAAGTAATATATGCTTTGTGAATGTAGCAATGTTACAAAATTTTGAGATTTAAAAAATCTAGTCTGTAATTTATCCCATCAGATAAAGTATAAAAATAAGTTTAATTTGACACCTAATTCACTTTCATATCTTCAGTATTAAAAAAGTGATGGCCATTTTCATACTCGGAAATTAGCATCCTGTTCCCTATTGATTTTCAAAAGTTGTGATCAAGGACAGTCAAATGGCCATAACTTTATTAAAAATTAAGAGAACTGAAAGAAATTTCCAGTTATTATAGACTAAGTGGAACTCGTTGGGTCCCAGCATCACACAGGAGGGCTGGTCATCAAACGGAATATTCCACCTCTCCAACAATTCTAATATATTGGTGGCCAGTTGGGGGGAGGAGGCTTTCTGGAGCGCTAGTATGGGTGTTATGGGCTGAAGCGACTGGTTTCCAGAGGGCTAGTATGCAAATTGTGCGCCAAATGGATTCTTGGGCTGACGTCTCAGTCAATCAAGCCTGTTGTGCTGGCAACACACTCACGGCTGGTGGGCTGGTAGTTGACTCATGGCTAATCCTTGAAATTATATTTCAAGCAGGGTATAAGGCCACCAAATTCAAGTGCAGTTTCTTACCACTTACCCCACCGGAAAAGGTGTGGCTTTCATGGAGTGATTGACAGGAGAGAGATTCTCAACCTTTTTTTTAAACTAATAACACTTTTATTTTTCATTGCTGGGAAGAATTCTCTGCACCTGCTCAGCGGAGGGGGACTGAGTAAGATGGCCAAAAATCACAGCCGTATGTGGTAGCGTTTTATCTAAACTCAATATACAGTGCAAACATGAAGTAAGTGCATTTACAGTAGTGCCGTTTAACTTCAAGCCACACCCAAGCCATCATTTACACGAAGTAGTGCCTTTCAACTTCAAAGCTCCCAAGCCACCATTTGCAGTAAGTACTGCCTTTCAACTTCAAGCCATAGCAACCAAGCCACCATTTGCAGTAATAGTGCCTTTCAACTTCAAGCCAAAGCTCCCAAGCCTCCATTTGCAGTAAGTAGTGCCTTTCAACTTCAAGCCAAAGCAACCAAGCCACCATTTGCAGTAATAGTGCCTTTCAACTTCAAACCAAAGCTCCCAAGCCACCAGTTGCAGTAAGTAGTGCTTTCAACTTCAAGCCAAAACACCCAAGCCACCATTTGCAGTAAGAAGTGTCTTTCAACTTCATGCCACCATTTGCAGTAAGTAGTGCCTTTCAACTTCAGGCCAATGAATCCACGCCCCCCATTTGGAGTAAGTAGTGCCTTTCAACTTCAAGCCACACCCAAGCCATCATTTGCAGGAAGTAGTGCCTTTCAACTTCAAGCCAAAGCAACCAATCCACCATTTGCAGTAAGTAGTGCCTTTCAACTTCATGCCACCATTTGCAGTAAGTAGTGCCTTTCAACTTCAAGCCAAAGCAACCAAGCCACCATTTGCAATAAGTAGTGGCTTTCAACTTCAAGCCAAAGCAACCAAGCCACCATTTGCAGTAATAGTGCCTTTCAACTTCAAGCCAAAGTTCCCAAGCCACCATTTGCAATAAGTAGTGCCTTTCAACTTCATGCCACCATTTGCAGTAAGTAGTGCCTTTCAATTTCAAGACACACCCCAAGCCAAGCCAACCAAGGGGGGGAGGGGCGCTAGTATGAACCATTTTAGAACCAATAGACATATTTTTTGCAAGCTTTAGAACCAATAGTAATTTTTTGCAAGCTTTAGAACCAATAGAGTTTAAGAAGGAACTGCAGATGCTGGAGAATCAAAGGTACACAAAAAAGCTGGAGAAACTCAGCGGGTGCAGCAGCATCTATGGAGCTTTAGGAAATAGACAACGTTTCGGGCCAAAACTCTTCTTCAGAACCAATAGACATTGTTTTGCAAGCTTTAGAACCAATAAGACATTTTTTGGCAAGCTTTAGAACCAATAGATATTTTTTTGCAAGCTTTAGAACCTATAGACAAGCTTTAGAACCTATAGAAGTCTACAGAGAGATTTATGTCAGTTGGAAGAGTGGGCTGAAAGATGGCAGATGGAGTTTAATGCTAATAAGTGTGAGGTGCTACATCTTGGCAGGACAAATCAAAATAGGACGTACATGGTAAATGTTAGGGAATTGAAGAATGCAGGTGAACAGAGGGATCTGGGAATAACTGTGCACAGTTCCCTGAAAGTGGAATCTCATGTAGATAGGGTGGTAAAGAAAGCTTTTGGTGTGCTGGCCTTTATAAATCAGAGCATTGAGTATAAAGTTAGGATGTAATGTTAAAATTGTACAAGGCATTGGTGAGGCCAATTCTGGAGTATGGTGTACAATTTTGGTAGCCTAATTATAGGAAGGATGTAAACAAAATAGAGAGAGTACAGAGGAGATTTACTAGAATGTTACCTGGGTTTCAGTGAGCAACTAAGTTACAGAGAAATGTTGAACAAGTTAGGGCTTTATTCTTTGGAGCGCAGAATGTTAAGGGGGGACTTGATAGAGGTCTTTAAAATGATGAGAGGGATAGACAGAGTTGACGTGGATAAGCTTTTCCCACTGAGAGTAGGAAAGATTCAAACAAGGGGACATGACTTGAGAATTAAGGAACAGAAGTTTAGGAGTAACATGAGGGGGAACTTCTTTACTCAGAAAGTGGTGGCTGTGTGGAATGAGCTTCCAGTGAAGGTGGTGGAGGCAGGTTCATTTTTATCATTTAAAAATAAATTGGATAGTCATATGGACGGGAAAGGAATGGAGGGTTATGGTGTGAGCGCAGGTATATGGGACTAGGGGAGAATACGTGTTCGGCACGAACTAGAACGGTCGAGATGGTCTGTTTCCATACTGTAATGGTTACATGGTTATATGGTTAAAGGAAAAAGACATGCATCTAGCAGATATGCTCTCCCGAGCATACCTCCTGGACACCACAGGATCAACCAGATTCACTGATGTCAACGTAGTTGAGTCCTTGAGCATTGGAGAGGACAAGGTCAAACACATCCATGCCCATACCAGGGAAGACGGAACACTACAGACCGTTAAGAAATTGCTATGCTATCCTTTATTGTTATTCAAACCTTTCAGTCTGAACAAAATTTCATGCCTTGCAGTCATACATATAATAAAAATGACAAAAACACACAATAAACACAAATTTAACAACCACCAGTGAGTTCACCAGGCACCTCCTCACTGTGATGGAAGGCAAAAGTCTTAAAGTCTTTGTCTCTTCCCTCCTTGTTCTCCCTCTGCGCCGAGGCGATCCAGGCTTCGGATGTTGTGACCCCACCGGGTGATGGTCAGTCCCGCGGCTGAATCCAAGCGCCGCAAACGGGCCGGTTCAAACTCCGCGGCCCGGGGTGGTCAAAGCTTCCGAAGCTGCCACCCTCCAGTCCAGCGGACAAAGCTGTTGTTGCGGGAGCTCCGCAAAAACAGGTCGCCAACCTGTAACCTGCGAGCTCCCGACGATGTCGTCCACTGGGCCCGCCACAAAAATATGGCGAGTGTGTCAAGAGGTAATCTTTTAAAAAGAACTGCAGATGCTGGAAAAATCAAAGGTAGACAAAAATGCTGGAGAAACTCAGCGGGTGAGGCAGCATCTATGGAGCGAAGGAAATAGGCAACGTTTCTTCTTCAACAAAACCCTTCTTCAGTCTGATGTGAGGGGGGGGGGGGGGGGAAGGGGAGAAGAAAGGAAGAGGAGGAGACGGTGGGCTGAGGGAGAGCTGAGAAGGAAAGAAGAAAGTAAGGACTACCTGAAATTAGAGAAGTCAATGTTCATACCGCTGGGGTGCACACTGCCCAAGCGAAATATGAGGTGCTGCTCCTCCAATTTATGGTGGTCCTCACTCTGATCATGAAGGAGGCCGAGGACAGAAAGGTTGGAGTCGGAATGAGAGGGGGAGTTGAAGTGCTGAGCCACCGGGAGATCAGGTTGGTTATTGCGAACCGAGCGGAGGTGTTCGGCGAAACGATCGCCAAGCCTACGCTTGGTCTCACCGATGTAGAGCAGCTGACATCCAGAGCAGCGGATGCAATAGATGAGGTTGGAGGAGGTGGAGGTGAACCTCTGCCGCACCTATAAAGACTGCTTGGGTCCTTGAATGGAGTCAAGGGGGGAGGTAAAGCGACAAGTGTATCATTTCTTGCAGTTGCAAGGGAAAGTGCCTGGAGAGGGGGTGGTCCCGGTGGGAAGGGACGAAAGAAGCAAAGTGTTTTGTTGTGATGCACATATGGTGTATACAAACTCAGAAAATAAAAAGTACACATGTACAAACGTTTTTAATTTCTTTGTAAGTCAAACATTCCATATGTTATTGAGATATTTGGACGAATGGGTGTTAAAGTAAACATATTTGTACACCTACATCTTATATTTTAATCGATAAGTTGTGTACTTGTGAGAAGAAAGAATTTAAAACATTATTTTGTGTTATTGAAACAAGTCACAAGTATGGCTATGGTTGAAATTGTGAAATAAGACAGAAAATATTTGGTTATAAATATAAATTTCATCTTGAACTTTGCAAGGTGGTGCCTGTGGGTGTCAGAAAGATGTATTTAGTTGAAATTAATGACAAATGAAAAGGTAATGCCTAGATGATAATACAAAGCTAGGCATAAATGGTATGAATGGTGGGGAATAGCGGTGGTCTGGAAAATGATACGGATGGTGAACTGAATTGAAGGAGCTCAGTAGATGCATAATTTGGGAAAGAGAACATAATTCACCGGTCACAAGAGAAACAGAATGTGTTGGAATACACAGCAGGACAGGCAGCATCTATGGAGAGTTAATGTTGACATGTAACAACAATAGACAATAGGTGCAGGATCAGGCCATTTGACCCTTCGAGCCAGCACCGCCATTCAATGTGATCATGGCTGATCAACCCCAATCAGTACCCTGTTCCTGCCTTCTCCCCATATCCCAACTCTGCTATTTTTAAGAGCCCTATCTAGCTCTCTCTTGAAAGCATCCAGAGAACCTGCCTCCACCACCCTCTGAGGCAGAGAATTCCACAGACTTACCATTCTCTGTGAGAAAAAGTGTTTCATCGCCTCTATTCTAAATGGCTTACTCCTTATTCTTAGACTGTGACCCCTGGTTCTGGACTCCCCAACATCGGGAACATGTTTCCTGCCTCTAGTGTGTCCAAGCCCTTAACAATCTTATATGTTTCAATGAGATGCCCTCTCATCCTTCAAAACTCCAGAGTGTACAAGCCCAACTGCTCCATTCTCGCAGCATATGACAGTCCAGCCATCCCGAGAATTAACCTTGTAAACCTCAAAACTGCACACAATACTCCAGGTGTGGCCTCACTAGGACTCTGTACAAATGCAGAAGGACCTCTTTGCTCCTATATTCAATTCCTCTTGTTATAAAGGCCAACATGCCATTCGCTTTTTTCACTGCCTGCTGTACCTGTACGTTTACTTTCGTAGACTGATGTACAAGGACCCCCAGATCCCGTTGTACTTCCCCTTTTCCCAACTTGACGCCATTTAGATAGTAATCTGCCTTCCTGTTTTTGCTACCAAAGTGGATAACCTCACATTTATCCACATTAAACTTCATCTGCCCACGCCCCCAACCTGTCCAAGTCACCCTGCATCCTCATAGCATCCTCCTCACAGTTCACACTGCCGCCCAGCTTTGTGTCATCTACAAATTTGCTAATGTTACTTTGAATCCCTTCATCCAAATCATTGATGTATATTGTAAATAGCTGTGGTCCCAGCACCGAGCCTTGTGGTACCCCACTAGTCACTGCCTGCCATTCTGAAAGGGACCTGTTAATCCCCACTCTTTGTTTCCTGTCTGTCAACCACTTCTCTATCCATGTCAGCACTCTACCCCCAATACCATGTGCCCTAATTTTACCCACTAATCTCCTATATGGGACCTTTTCAAATGCTTTCTGAAAGTCCAGGTACACTACATCAACTGGCTCTCTCTTGTCCATTTTCCGAGTTACATCTCCAAAAAATTCCAGAAGATTAGTCAAGCATGATTTCCCCTTTGTAAATCCATGCTGACTCGGACCGATCCTGTTACTGCTATCCAAATGTGCGGCTATCTCATCTTTTATAATTGACTCCAGCATCTTCCCCACCACCGATATCAGGCTAACTGGTCTATAATTCCCCATTTTCTCTCTCCCGCCTTTCTTAAAAAGTGGGATAACATTAGCTACCCTCCCATCCACTGATCCCGAGTCTATAGAACATTGGAAAATTATCACCAATGCATCCACGATTTCTAGAGCCACTTCCTTAAGTACCCTGGGATACAGACCATCAGGCCCTGGGGATTTATCAGCCTTCAGTCCCATCAGTCTATCCATAACTTTCCATTAGAAACTTATTACACTCTCAACAGATGTTCCCTATCATGTAATTCCCAACTTTATGCCCCTGTCCCACTTACGTGTCCATGGCACGCTAATTACGAGACCTCGTGGTCGCGTTGAGGCGTGACGGTCCCGCGAAGATCGCGTGCGACTTCATGTGTCCGCACAGCTGTCTGGAGCGTGTGACGTAATTTGAAGATGGACACAAAATGCAGGAGTAACTCAGCGGGACCGGCAGCTTCTCTGGTGAGAAGCAATGGGTGACGTTTTGGGTCGAGACCCTTCTTCAGTCTGAAAGAAGGGTCTTGACCCAAAACGTCATCCATTCCTTCTCTCCAGATGCTGCCGGTCCCGCTGAGTTACTCATGCATTTTGTGTCTATCTTCAATTTTCTTGGCCCCGCTCTGTGAGTAGAAGTGGGGGCGGATCCGGACCACGACGGCCGTGAGCCCCAGGCCGAGTTCGACGATCGTTTGCCTGCATCTGCTGCTGTTGGAGGTGAGACGTTGCATCGTGCCAGGGTCTTGGGCCTATCCCACTTTGGCTGTCAGTTATGCGTTAGGCCGGTGGATGCCAAGATTTCGTTCGCTACAATATTTCGGACCTCCGCGCGATATCGCGCACAACTCCTTACCAATCCGTGCTTCTCAGTGGGACCGGCCCCGTGCGGCCGCACGATGCCCGTGCGCCTCAACGAGACGACAAGGTCGCGTAATTTGCCTGTCAAAGACACGCAAGTGGGACAGTACCTTTACTCATTGTGTTTCAGTTTTGCACGATATACATTGTATGTTTTAGAACTTCCATTTGTTTCCTATCAAGTCAATGGGCTTCAAATTCAGAAACAAAATTCATGTTGCTGCTGCTGCTATATATATCGAAAATATACTGTCCTGTAAGATTGTGAAAGGGATTTATAGGATAGAAGTAAACAAATTATTGCCCCTGACTGGCAATTTAGGCCCAGGTGGAATAACTTTAGAACAAGGCGTTGGTCATTTAGGACTGTTGAGAAATTTATTTCTGGAGAGTTTTGCTCTATAGAATTGTCTCCTTCATCGAGTACAGCGCAAACTCAATTGATGAGAATATTTATGGTTGAGATTGATAGATATTTTGCCACTGAAAGTATCAAGATCAGGTAGAAAAAACTAGTCTGAAATGTGCGATAAGTGAATTGCTGGAATTTGTTTAACATTTTTATTGAACATATATACTGAGCAATGTTTTGACAGAAAAGGTGTCTGAGAAATAAGAAAAAAGTCAACAGATTGTGAAACAGTTGTTTGATTCATTAATTTCACCGAGTCCATGAAACCTGACAGCGAGTTATAGTTAAATGAGAAAATCCAGAAATTCCTATCAATAATATCGTGGCCCTCTAAAATTTATAAAGTTAGTCATCAAAGTAGAAATTTCATATGGTATTATCAAAAAAAAAAAAAAAAAAAAAAAAAAGAAAATGGCGCGGCCCTGTCCAGTCGCCGTTGTGGCAGCTCCGCGAAAATTGTGTGTGTTTTTAACTTTTATGTTCCTTTTTAACTTATTTCTAAGTTCTAACTCCCTAGTACTAACAAAGTATGACAGGGAAACCCTCTTAAATCTAAACTCCAGGGCAAACGGAGACTTTTTAAACTCTTTACTCACTGATCCAGCATGGCCAGCAGAGATCAGCAGAAGCTGCTGCAACAACAAAGGGAGCTCGGCTGCAAGGAAAACCCGGAGAAAACATCGAGGGAAGCGGGGGGGGGATTCGGAATAGGCTGAGAGCCCAAGCCTTTCGTCCCCCTCTGCCCAGCATTCTTCTGGCGAATGTCCAGTCCCTGGAAAACAAGCTGGATGACCTCAGGGCGAGGATCAGATTCCAGCGGGACATAAGGAACTGCAACATCCTCTGCCTGACTGAAACATGGCTGACCTCACTGATTCCGGATCAGGTAATCTGCCCAACCGAGTCCTTCACTGTCCACCGTGCTGACAGAACAGAAGCATCTGGGAAATCCAAGGGTGGAGGAGTCTGCTTCATGACCAATAACAACTGGTGCAACCCTGGAAATATCAAGATGCTTTCCCGTTCCTGCTCGCCGGATCTGGAGCACCTGACAATCTCATGCCGCCCATTCTACCTTCCCCGGGAGTTCGGCTCAGTGATCGTCACAGCCGTCTACATTCCACCGCAGGCGGACACCGACGTGGCACTATCGGCCCTACACGATGTGCTATGTCGACATCAAAACAAGTACCCGGATGCGGCTATGGTGGTGGCTGGAGATTTTAATAAATCAAATCTCAAGAAGGTCATGCCGAACTTCTACCAACACATCACGTGTGCCACCAGGGGGGAAAGAACTTTGGACCACTGCTACACACCATTCAGGAAAGGCTACAAGGCCGTTTCACTCCCTCCCTTAGGGAAATCTGACCACGCTGCTATTTTCCTGTTGCCGGAGTATAAACAGAGGATAGTTCGGGAAGCGGTAGAGACGAGGGACGTAAAGCGGTGATCCGACCAGTCAGAGGCCATGCTGCAAGATGCACTGAGTGATGTCGACTGGAATATGTTCGAAGCAAGTTCCAGTGACGTCAGTGAGTTCGCGGAAGCAGTCATGGACTTCATCGCAACAGTAACCGACAACATCGTCCCCACGGTAAGGGTAAGCACCTTTCCGAACCAAAAACCGTGGGTAGACAGGACTGTTCGGGTGGCCTTGAATGCTCGTACCGCTGCCTACAACTCGGGCTTGGCATCAGGAAACATGGACGTCTACAAGGCAGAGTCCTACCGACTGCGAAGGGCGGTGAAGGACGCAAAGAGAAGGTACAGGGACAAGATGGAGTTACAGATGGAGCAGCAGGACACCAGAAGCCTGTGGCAGGGGCTACGGATTGTAACCAACTACCGAAGCACCCCTCCCTCAACCGCATGTGCCGGCACCTCCCTAGCTGATGACCTGAACTCCTTCTACGCTCGTTTCGAGAGGGGCAACACCACTCCAGGTCTGACGACTATCGACAATACCACCAGCGGGCTGGCTACCGAAGCTGAAGGGAGGAATGTGCACACATTCTCGCTGTCCGAGCATGATGTGAGGAGAGCTCTGACACGGGTGAACACGAGAAAAGCTGCAGGCCCCGATGGCATCTCGGGGCGAGTACTCAAGTCCTGTGCTACGCAGCTAGCTCCAGTGCTCACTACATTATTCAACCTCTCCCTGGACAGGTCCGTGGTCCCTGCCTGCTTCAAAAAATCCATCATTGTACCGGTACCAAACATCTGCGCCTTCCTACCTCGGAACATGGACCCGTTGCAGTTTGCATACCGTCCGAACACGGACGGACGATGCGGTCTTCCAGGTCTTGCACACTGCTCTCTCCCATCTGGACAGCCAGAAGGGGGGCTACGTGAGGATGCTGTTCATAGACTACAGTTCAGCCTTCAACACGATAGTCCCCACCAGATTGGCCGGGAAGCTACTGGAATTGGGGCTCAACACCTCCCTGTGTGCCTGGGTCCTGGACTTTCTCACTGCCAGGCCCCAGGTAGTCAAGATGGGAGGGAATACATCGAAGTCCCTCACCCTGAGCACAGGATCGCCCCAGGGTTGCGTCCTCAGCCCCCTATTGTACTCCCTGTACACACATGACTGTGTGGCTAGGTTCAGCTCCAATTCAATAATTAAGTTTGCTGATGACACTGTGGTGGTGGGCCTGATCTCAGACAATGATGAGAAGGGCCTACCGGGAGGAGGTGGCTGATCTAGCACTCTGGTGCCAGGAGAACAGCCTCCTCTTGAACATCAAAAAAACGAAGGAGCTGATCATGGACTTTAGGAGGGCACATCATCCGAGGACGTACACTCCATTGAGTATAAATGGGGATCCTGTGGATAGGGGGAACTGTTTTAAATATCTGGGAGTCCACATCTCTGAGGATATGACATGGTCATCACACGCCTCAGCACTGGTGAGTAAGGCAAGGCAGCGCCTTTACCACCTCAGGCAAGTGAGGAAATTCAGAGTGTCTCCGAGGATCCTCCAGTGCTTCTACGCAGCGGCGGTGGAAAGCATCTTGTCCGGGAACATTACCATCTGGTTTGGGAATTGCTCTGCCAAGGACAAGAAGGCTCTGCAGAGAGTAGTGCGTTCGGCCGAACGCACTATGGGAACTTCACTCACCCCCCTGCAGGAACTATACAACAGGAGGTGCAACTCCAGAGCAAACAAAATCATGAGAGACCTCTTCCACCCCTGCAACGGACTGTTCCAGCCGCTACGGTCAGGCAAACGCCTCCGTTGCCATGCAGTGAGAACGGAGAGGTTGAGAAGGAGTTTCTTCCCAGAGGCAATTCGGACTGTAAACGCCTATCTCACCAGGGACTAACTCTACAGAACGTTTTTCCTTCTATTATTTATTATGTAAAAGAATATGTGTGTTATGATTGTGTTTATAATTTGTTTGGTTGTTTTGTTGTTTGTCTTTTGCACAAAAGTCCGCGAGCATTGCCACTTTCATTTCACTGCACATCTCGTATGTGTATGTGACAAATAAACTTGACTTGACAATGAAAAATATTGAACTTTGTTCAATTTTGCTTTGTTAATTCATTTTTTCTATCGATCTATTCAGTAGTTCATCTGCAATTGCTCCTCAGAAGTGGTGGTGAGTGGCCATATTCAATCAATGTAGCTTATGTGTTTGAGGTATTCATGGAGTGCTGTTAGTTACACAAATGCAGATTTTTGGCTCGGTAACAATGAAGGTGTAATAATATAATAACGAAAGTACAACAAACGGCTCTGGGGGAAAGGTGTTATTCTGTCAGCCTTCCCGAGGTGCCACAGCCTCCTGGAAAGCTCTTTGGTTGTTGGGACCTTGCCTGAAGGTTCATCGTCGGCGGGACCCCCCCGAAGCCTCCTGTGAGGACATAATCCGTAACCCACATGAAGGCTCATCAGATGGCGAGACTGAGAAGCAGCTTCAAGATCAGCTGCAGGAAGCGATCCCAGGGCACAAAGATGGTCAGACGAGGAGAGAGAGTTAGTTTGTGGGCCGTGCTCGTCAAGGACGATGGAGGAGGTCTTGCAGCAGCCCAGGCCTTACCTGTATCGAGAGCTGCTCCAGTACATCAAGCGCGTGGAACAGACTTTGGATTTTTTTTATAAATGGTGATGTAAATGGTGCCAAAATATGGCGATTTGTGCATGTGTGATCTTTGTAAAAAGAATTTCACTGTCCAGCGCACATGTGCCAATGAAAGCATAATTGAACCATTGTGTCATTGAGGTGTTACACTTTGGGAGCCCAAACGTAATGGAAAAATATACAATTAATGGTATGACCCTCAAAAGCATTAATATGTGGTGGGATCTTAGGATCCAAGTCCACATAATCCATAACCCACATGAAGGCTAACAATCGGCACGGACATTGTTCTTATGCAGTAATGTTCCATGCACTACCAAATCGGAATATTGTGTGATTTGGAGGGGACATTGCCGTGGTGAGCTTCGTAGCATGTGCTGCACTTATCCTTTGAGATGATGTTGGTCAATTATTTTTTTACAAATCCCAAGTGCGATTTTCTAGTGCATCTTGCAGCCACGATTGACATGGTTTGGTAGTAGTAAATGTTTGTGGTGGCTCCTGTCAATCAAGGTGATTTGTCCCAGATAATATCTAACACAGTTATGGGAAGAAGATTCAATTGTGCTTGTAATTTGTGCAATAGCCATTGACAATGCTTTGCAAGATTATGGCAACTTAAAATCCTCAATTAAGATAATAGACAATAGGTGCAGGAGTAGGCCATTCGGCCCTTCGAGCCAGCACCGCTATTCAACGTGATCATGGCTGATCATCCACATCATGTCATATATCATATGTTGGTTAATTGACTACTGAAGTGGTGACTTTCACGCATAGATCATTTTGCATCATCCCATAAGACTATGTATGTACTCTGCAGTGTACAAAAGCTCTTCCCAATCAGACTATGGATATAGGGCCAGACTCTTTATCATTATTAAACATAAAACATCAAACATAAAAGTTGGACACAAAATGCTGGAAAAACCCAGGCCAGGGAGAATCGCTGGAGATTGATGTAATCATATAGAAAGCCCATCAATGTCTCTACTTCCTTAGAAGATGGAGATTTGGTATGTTAATGAATACTCTTGAACTTCTACAGGTGTGCAGTAGAGAGCATATTGACTGGTTGCATCACAACCTGGTCCGGGTAACTCAAATGCCCAGGTACGAAGAAGATAGCAAAATAGTGGTGAACATTGGCCAGTCCATTACGGACATTGATCCCCTCCCACCTCCCCACCATCCATCGAAGTTGGCCTCAAAAAGGCAGCCAGCATCAACAGAGACCCAAACCAATCTGGCCACACTCACTCCTGCCATCAGGAAAAAAAATCTGATGTCCAGGTTCAGGAGCAGCTTCTTCTCTTCAACTATCTGGTTATTAAACAAAAACCATCAACTAAGCTCCCATTTGTTGTGCTTCTGCAAGAAGGTCACTGTTCCATTTCGGGAGAGATGCAGTGAATCTCTTGACTCTTGCAAATGGCTAGGTGACGTATGGGTCGAACCCTTCTTCAGACATAACACATGTAATATTGTTTATACAATTTGTTCAAGTTGGGAATTATTAAAATATCCACCACTGACAAGATCACCATTTATTGTCCGTCCATATATTTGCATTTGAAAAGATGATGACCTTAAGGAGGCACAAGGAACTGCAGCTGCTGGTTTACAAAAAAACAAAGGAATAACTCAGGAACAAGGAATAACTCAATGGGTCAGGCAGCATCTCTGGAGGTTGTTGATAGGTGACGTTTTGCGTTTTCTTCAGACTTATTGTCGTGGGGGTGGAATAAAGACTGGCAACTAGGTGGATAGAAATGGGGATGACTTGATTGACAGAGGGGTGGTCAAGGCCAGAGTTGAAAAGGAGACCAAAGGATGTCAGATAAGGAGAGAAGTGAAATGGAAAGTCAAACAAATGTAGAAGGGAATACGGGTGGAGAAAGAGGAGCACGCCAGGAGATGGGGGCGGAAGAGGGAGGGAAAAGTGTGTGTGTGTGTGTGTGGGGAGGGAGGATCACCTAAATTTGGAGAATACAATGCACCATTAAGATAATGATCTAAAACTAAAAAAATAAGGATGGCTTCATTGGATAGGAATGGAAATGAAGTAGTCATGATACGCAGCTTAACTGCTCATTTGACTTGCAGCAACGTGCACAGAGTTAGTCTGCTTCTACCCATAATCCTGATTAGGGTTGATGCCAAATGTCCTCATGCAATAAACTGCATTTTACATCTGTGCCTTTCCTCATTTGTTAGGTCTGCCATTCCAGGACAGAGTGTGGTGAATCTCTGCTGCAATCTCTCTATATTGTCTATCCTTTTACCAAGGCTCATCACAGTTACAGTATAGCAAGAGATCCTACTATACTTAAAATAATGACCAATATATAATTTGCCTTCTTAAATGCGTGCTATATCTGCTTGTTACCTTTTGATGACAATATAGGACATTAAGGCCCTTTGAACATCAACTGTTTGGGTCTCTCCTGTTTTAAAAAGATACTCCCAAACTTAGGTAAGAGCTACCCTTATGTAAGACTGATTTTACGCGTTGGAATCACTACGCGTCTGCGAAGGGCTACAATGTGAGCCGCAACAATAGCCCCATCAACCTAATGATGCAGCAGCTGGTGAAGAAGGGCTCGCTGGTGCATCTTGTGGAAGACATTAGTGACTAGGCCGGGAGTTACTCACCTTCCCAGTGTCGCATCAACCCTGGGCAACACTTATATCTATGAAGCAGCCAGGAAGCCCCTCCCCGTTACCATAACATAGGTCATTCAGGAAAAAGGACCGCCTATCATGAATTGTTTAGGTAATTCAGAGTTTACATGTCATCTTATAAAGTAAATTATGGAGTGTCTGTACTTTTCTTTTTTGTTTCAAAATGGATAAACTCATATTTTTCCACCTTTAGATTTAGGGCAGCACAATGGCGCAGAAGTAGGTATGCTGTCTTATAGCACTGGAAACTTGGGTTCAATCCTGACTACAGGTGCTGTTTGTATGAGTTTGTACGTTCTCCTTGTGACCGCATGAGTTTTCTCCAAGTACTCTTGACGTCATTCCCAAGCCGTGCGGGTTTGCAGGTTAATTAGTGACTATAAATTGTCCCTAGTGTGTAATATAGAACTAGAGCATAGGTGATTGCTGGTCGAGGCACATCCGGTGGCCTGAAGGGCCTGTGTCCGAACTGTTTCTCAAAACTAAACTAATGATATGTAGGGCAGAATTATCACCAAACTATTTATAAGTATGATCCTTAACATATTAAATGCTCCATTTGAACCCACAACTGGAAGCAGACATCATGTAGCACATGAGAGAATATCCAATTTCTAATCACACAAGAGTCCCAATTTATAATCAAAATGTGAAATTTATTATTAACTAATTAAATTAAGATGTTGTATCGTTGACTTCAAAAATTTCCCACTCACAACCTATCTCCATATTAGTTTTGCATTTAATTACATAACTATCATAGATTATTCACTTTGCTATAATGTTTATATAAGCAAGTGAAATGTTACATATAATGTAACCATTTCATAGCAGCAGGTAATAAGGTAATTGCTTCATCAACACCTTGACTTTGACGTTATCCTACTGATGAATCTGCAATACAAGAGAAATATTGTAGTTTTAAGTTTGTGAAATATCGACAGTCATTCATGCTGAATGCTTAACATACATTATTCACAGTACCTTCTCCTGTTTGTTGTCCTAGAGCAATATATCTATTAATAATGGACGTTCACAGTGGTACAGACTAAAATCAGGAAAAATATAGAAAACAATTATGTCAACTTTTGTCATTCAACCTTTATATATCTAAACAATTCTAATGAGTGCACTATATGTCTGGATAAATGTAACTTTTTATTTACCTAAAATTTTAGATAGACTGCTAACATTAATTTTATTCTGTTAAATTGTTCAAATAAAGCCCAAAATGTATGTGTATCTCACAATAGGGCACACTAGTTATATTTCATTCTGTACCTAATTAATGTAAAGGATTTGAAAAGAAAATTAAGATGCACCATTGAGTAAATAATCTAAAATTTAAAACATATATGATGGCTTAATTGGATAGGAACCAAAATGAAGTGGGGTCATGATGCACAACTTAGCTGCCCATTTGATTTGACACAAAGAATGTCTCTGCTTCTACCCATTATCATGATTATAGTTAATGCTAAATAAACTGCATTTAGCAAATGCTTGTTTTCGGGCAATCATACAAACTCAATTTTATGAACAGCTCATGGTACAGGTACTGATTGAAGCCTATCTTGCACCTTTAAAGTTGTTAATTGCCTCTGTTGAAACAATGGAAGCAGATTCTTAGAGACAGGATTACTTTTGTTCTGGACTGTATTTTGTTTAAATGCATTAATGCCACTTGCTGGAAGTTCTGGTACAGCAGCATTAAGTTTCATTTCCTATTAGATGGGAAGTTGTCATAAACTCAGAAAGGGTACCTCATGGTGTTTAGACAGTGTAATTCAGTGTGTTTAATCCATTGCCATTATTCCTCACAGAGTTTGTTAGACACAATGTCTGTAAGTAATTATGTTTATTGACATCATCTTTATATGAATGCTATTGAGCAGGATTGTGATTATTAACAAAGTTTAGGAATGTTTCATGTACCCTGGTTGGTTCTCGGATACCAACGCTGTGTTTGGCGGTGGCAACCTCGTTTATGTTCCTATACTAAATGCTAAACCCTATGTTGTTTCTTTTCTGCTTATATGTTACAGTTTCTGTGCTGGACCACATTCTGTTTACATGTATTAATGCCACCTGGTGGATATTCCGATTCCTACAGCTTTGAGTTACCTTTCTTTATACAGGAAGTTATCATAAACTAGGAAGTCCAGCTCAGAGAAAGTACCGCATGGTGTAGATAGTGTAATTCCAGTGTGTAATCTATCGCTATCCTACCCCATCAAATGTTAGACGCAATGTCTGTGAGTAATCATGTTTGTTAGCAGCATCTTTATATGATATAAACGTTATTGAGCAGGATTGCTATTATTAACAAAGTTAAGAATGTTTCATGTACCCTGGTTGGTTTCTCACATAACAGCATTATATTTAGTGGTGGCATCATAGTTTATGGGCCTATATCAAGCGTATAATGTAACTAAATATGGTGTTTCCTTTTCTGCTTGTAGGTTACAGTTTCACAGTTGAATACAGTAAAGCATCAACGACATCTCGTGTCTACGGGTCTTTATTGGATTAATTGTTTAACTTGCTAGATAGCTGGATAGGGACATTCAGCGAGTCCAGTATAGTGAAAAGACAGCACCACAACAAGCTGTACTACAGGGTGGCTCACATCATCACATTGTCCGTCCACACCTCAACGCCATGGCAACAAGCAACCAAGTCAACGCTTCACAGAATGAAGCTAAGTCTCTCAGCGTTCGTTCTTACCGCTCTACAGCCAGATCCAGTTCCAGCATGGCCGCCCTTAAAGCACGGGCTAAAGCAAACGCAGCCGAAGCTAGAGCAGCATTCGCTCAGAGAGAGATAGATATGAAGGTCGAGGCTGCGCGGATGCAGGCGACCTTAGAGGTCTTGCAGCAAGAAAATGAGATGAAAGCAGCCTTTGCAGAGGCCGACGCCATAGAAGCACGTTTATTAGCAGAACAAGGGTCACGTAATAGATCACCAAGCCCTGTTCACCTTCAAAACCAACACGAGCGTACTCTGGACTACGTCATAGAGCAAGCCAGCATAAAGTCAAGCCAACATGTCACCGATTATGATATCGAGAGTGGTAGCACACTACTTGGTTCATAGCTGCCCGTGCATCAGACCAAATCTAATCTGGCCAGTTCATTTCATAGGCATCACAATCCCAGTAATGTCCAAGGAAACGTGGAGCCTAAATTGAAGGATAGAAAACCAACTTCAACCTTTCTGCACAGCGGCTTTATCAACTCTCCTCGAGCCACCAACAATATCAATCCCACCACCATGGACCTCGCCAGATACCTCGCCCGCAGCCAGCTTGTTACAACGGGATTGACGGCCTTTAATGACAAGCCTGAGAATTACTGGGCTTGGAGATCCTCCTTCCAGCGCACCATAGCAGGCCTGGGCCTTTCACTTGGAGAAGAGCTAGATCTTTTGAAAAAATTGCTTGGAAAAGAATCCTCGGTGCAGGCAACACGAATTAAGGCTGTCAACATGAGGAATCCATCAGCAGGTTTGAAGATGGTCTGGCAGAGGCTCGAATAAACTTATGGTTCACCTGAGTCTATTGAGCATGGCCTCTTTACCAAGCTTGAGAACTTTCCCAGGATCACCATCAAAGAGCCATACAAGCTACGTGAGCTCAGGGACCTTCTGTCAGAAATCAAAGCGGCAAAGTTGGATGGGTATCTACCTGGTTTGTCTTACCTTGATACCTCCAGGGGAGTTGCACCGATTGTTGAGAAGCTTCCTTATAACATCCAGGGAAAGTGGATCACTTTTGGATCTAGGTATAAACTCCAGCACAACATCTGTTTTCCCCTATTTAGAGTGTTTGCCGACTTTATCCGCTTGGAGTACAAAAAAAAAGAACGGACCCCAGCTTCAATCGCTGCTTCTCTCATCCACCAATTGTCAAAAGAGAAAAAATAGAGATACATGGTAAAACTCGCGTCTCCGTCCACAGGACACAAGCATCTCCAACAACTCCTGAGACACAGAAATCCAGTGACCCATCCAAGCTGTGTCCCATTCATGCTAAGATTCATCCATTAAAGAAGTGCAGAGCCTTCAGAGAAAAGAGCCTGGAAGACCGCAAACACTTCCTTAAGGAACATTCCATTTGTTTCCGCTGCTGCTCCTCCACAAGTTATTTCGCCAAGATCTGTGAAGCAGAGTGAAATGTACTGAGTGCGACTGTGACAGACACCTCTCTGCTCTACATCCAGGCCCAGCCCCTTGGAAGTCCAAGCCATCTCCCCCCCGCATCTGAGCATGGCGGGGAGGAAGAGGTAGCGGTAAACTAGGAAATCACCTCCAGATGCACAGAGGTGTGCGGTGATGGGGTCAGCGCGAGAGCATCTGCTAAGATATGTCTCATCTCAGTCTATCCAGAAGGACGTCGCC
This sequence comes from Leucoraja erinaceus, assembly GCF_028641065.1. Lineage (NCBI taxonomy): Eukaryota > Metazoa > Chordata > Chondrichthyes > Rajiformes > Rajidae > Leucoraja > Leucoraja erinaceus. The sequence continues at coordinate 72,278,359 of NC_073382.1, forward strand.
AAGAGGCACGCAGGATGTACGCCATCTTAGATGAACAGAGCAACCGCTCTCTTGCAACATCTGAGTTTTTCAATATCTTTGAGATCAAAGGAAATCTTAAGCCATATTCAATGCGGACATGTGCTGGACAAGCAGACTGCAGGTAGAACAGACTGCGGTTACATGGTGGAGTCTGTGGATGAGAAGACATTGCTCCCTCTTCCTCCACTCCTAGAATGCAATCAAGTGCTTAATTTCCGTGCCGAGATCCCCACTCTTAATGCTGCGCGTTACCACAGCCATCTCAGATGCATTGCCAACGTGATTCCTCCACTGGACCCAAACGCCAAAATACTGCTCCTATTGGGAAGAGATATTCTGCAGGTGCATAAAGTGAAGAAACTAATTAACGGTCCCAACAATGCCCATTTGCCCAGAAGCTGGATCTGGGATGGGTAGTTGTTGGTGATGTAGGTCTTGATGGAGCACGTAGACCTACCCAAGTGGAGGGACGCGCTCCAGGATCTACAGATGCTACAGATTCCACGCCCCTACACCACATTCTCAAAGTTGAGCATGCTACAACAGGTGCTTTGTCTGTTCTCAGACGCATCAGTCAAGGCCATTGCTGCAGTTGCCTATCTTAGGGTCATCACCGAAGACGGAATAACGGAGGTGGGCTTCATCTTTGGGAAAGCAAAGCTAGCAACCCAGCCAGAGCTCACTATTCCAAGACTGGAATTGTGTGCAGCGGTCTTGGCTGTCGAAATCGCAGAGATGATTGTGAAGGAGATGGACGACATCATCTACCACACGGACAGCAAAGTAGTACTGGGGCACATTTGTAACCGGTCAAGGTAGTTTTACACATACGTCCACAGCGGTGTCGAACGTATCCATCAGTTTTTGTCATCTCATCAGTGGAGGTTTGTTCCCACGGATGACATCCCAGCTGACCCCGGATCACGGTCCGTCCCAGAAGCTCTACTCTGCACCACCACCTGGCTGTCAGGACCAGCGTTTCTCAAGAGACCACTTACCTGCAATGTTTTACCTCAAGAGACCATGGAGGTCGCGGAGCGAGATCTAGATAGTGAGATCCGTCCTCTTGCAACTAACATGACACAGGTCCTTACTGTGCTGAAACCCTCAAGAAATGAGTGGCCCGTGGCAATCATCTCAAAGACTTTTCCAAGTCAGGATGGGAAGGTTCGGAGAGTGGAAGTCAGAATCTTCAAGGATGGAGGCCAGAAGCTCTACGTCTGCCCGATCACCAAAGTGGTTCTTCTCTTGTCTCCCGAGGACTCTGGGGGTTAAATGGGAGATTTGCTTGGGGTCTGGGAGACCCCAGGCGGGGAGTGTGCTGGACCGCATTTTGTTTACATGTATTAATGCCACCTGCTGGATATTCCGGTTCCTACAGTGAGTTACCTTTCCTGTTATACAGGAAGTTATCATAAACTAGGAGGTCCAGCTCAGAGAGAGTATCGCATGGTGTAGATAGTGTAATTCCAGTGTGTAATCTATCGCCATCCTACCCCACCGAATTTGTTAGACGCAATGTTTGTGAGTAATCATGTTTGTTAACAGCATCTTTATATGTTATAAACGTTATTGAGCAGGATTGCTATTATTAACAAAGTTAAGAATGTTTCATGTACCCTGGTTGGTTTCTCACATAACAGCATTGTATTTAGTGGTGGCATCATAGTTTATGTGCCTATACCAAGTGTATAACGTAATTAAATATGCTGCTTCCTTTTCTGCTTGTATGTTACAGTTTCACAGATGAATACAGTAAAGCATCAACGACATCTCGTGTCTACGGGTCTTTATTGGATTAATTGTTTAACTTGCTAGATAGCTGGATAGAGACATTCAGCGAGTCCAGTATAGTTTCACAGTTGAATACAGTAAAGCATCAAAGGATAGATCATCTCTATTGGATCAATTGTTTAGCTTGCCAGATAGATGGATAGGGACATTCAGCGAGTCCAGTATATTGAAAAGATAGCAACACAACAAGCTGTGCTACAAGGCGGCTCACATCGTCACATTGTCCATCAACACCTCAACGCCATGGCAACAGGCAACCAAGACAACGCTTCACAGAATGAAGGCAAGTCTGTCAGCGTCCATTCTTACCGCACTTCAGCCAGTTCAAGTTCCAGCGTTGCCGCCCTTAGAGCTCGGGCTAATACAGCTGAAACCAGAGCCGCATTCGCTCAGAGAGAGATAGAGATGAAATTCGAGGCTGCTCGGCTTCAGGCGACCTTAGAGGCCTTGCAGCAAGATAAAGAGATAAAAGCAGCCATTACAGAGGCCGACACCATCGAAGCACGTTTATTAGCAGAACAAGGGTCATGTAATAGATCACCAAGCCCTGTTCATCCTCAACACCAACACAAGCGTACTCAGGACTACACCATAGAGCAGGCCAGCATAAAGTCCAGCTAACATGTCACCAATCATGATATCGAGAGTGAAAGCATACTATTTGGTTCATTGCCGCCCGTCCATCAGACCAAGTTTAATCTGGCCAGTTCATTTCATAGGCATCGCAATCCCAGCAATGTCCAAGGAAACATGGTGCCTAAATTGGAGGATAGAAAGCCAACTTCAACCTTTCTGCCAGTGGCTTTATCGACTCTCCACGAGCTTACAACAATATCAATCCCACGACCATAGACCTCGCAAGATACCTCACCCGCAGCCAGCTTGTTACAACGGGATTGATGGCCTTTAATGACAAGCCTTAGAATTACTGGGCTTGGAAGTCCAACTTCCAACGCGCCATAGCAGGCCTGGGCCTTTCACCTGGAGAAGAGCTAGATCTTTTGATAAAATGGTTTGGAGAATCCTCGGAGCAGGCAACAAGAATTAAGGCTCTCAACATCAAACGTTCATCAGCAGGTTTGAAGATGGTCTGGCAGAGGCTCGAATAAACTTATGGTTCACCTGAGCCTATTGAGCATGCCCTCTTTACCAAGCTTGAGAACTTTCCCAGGATCACCATCATAGAGCCATACAAGCTACGTGAGCTTGGGGAACTTCTGTCAGAAATCGAAGTGGCAAAGTTGGATGGGTATCTTCCTGGTTTGTCTTACCTTGATACCTCCAGGGGAGTTGCACCGATTGTTGAGAAGCTTCCTTATAACATCCAGGAAAAGTGGATCACTTTTGGATCTAGGTATAAACTCCAGCACAACATCTGTTTTCCCCTATTTATAGTGTTTGCTGACTTTATCCGCTTGGAGTACAAAAAAAAAGAACGGACCCCAGCTTCAATCGCTGCTTCTCTCATCCAATTGTCAAAAGAGAAAAAATAGAGACATGGTAAAACTCTCATCTCCGTCCACAGGACACAAGCATCTCCAACAACTCCTGAGACACAGAAATCCCTACACCCAGCCATGCTGTGTCCCATTCATGCTAAGATTCACCCATTAAAGAAGTGCAGAGCCTTCAGATAAAAGAGCCTGGAAGAACGCAAACACTTCCTTAAGGAACATTCCATTTGTTTCCGCTGCTGCTCCTCCACAAGTCATTTCGCCAAGAACTGTAAAGCAGAAGTGAAATGTACTGAGTGCGACTGTGACAGACACCTCTCTGCTCTACATCCAGGCCCAGCCCCTTGGAAGTCCAAGCCATCTCCCCCCGCATCCAAGCATGGTGGGAAGGAAGAGGTAGCAGTAAACCAGGAAATCACCTCCAGATGCACAGAGGTGTGCGGTGAAGGGGTCAGTGCGAGAGCATGTGCTACGATATGTCTCATCTCTGTCTATCCAGAAGGGCGTTGTCAAGAGGCACGCAGAATGTACGCAATCTTAGATGAACAGACCAACTGCGCTCTCGCAAAATCTGAGCTTCAATATCTTTGAGATCAAAGGAAATCTTCAGCCATATACACTGAGGCCATGTGCCGGGCTCAAGCAGACTGCAGGTAGAAGAGCCTGTGGCTACATGGTGGAGTTTGTGGATGAGAAGACATTGCTCCCTCTTCCTCCGCTCCTGGAATGCAATCAAGTGCCCGACGACCGTGCCAAGATCCCCACTGCCAATGCTGTGCGTCACCACAGCCATCTCAGACGCATGCAAATGAGATTCCTCCACTGGATCCAAAAGCTAAAATACTGCTCCTATTGGGAAGAGATATTCTGCAGGTGCATAAAGTGAGGAAGCAGCTTTTCAAATTAATTAATTAATTAATTGATTGATTAATTAACGGTCCCAACAATGCCCCATTCGCCCAGAAGCTGGATCTGGGATGGGTAGTTGTTGATGATGTATGTCTTGGTGGAGCACATAGACCTACCCAAGTGGACACCTACAAGACCTGCATTCTAGGAAACGGTCGACCTATTTACCTCACACCATGCACGTCATGTTACGGTGAAGGAGAAGTTCACCTACTCACCTCTTTGTGAGGATGAACCAGAGTTGATGTCCATGTCCGGTCTACAGGAGACCACATATGGACAGAATCTAGGGCAGTCAGTCTTCCGTCGAACTGCTAGTGATAAGGACCTAGCACCATAATTTGATGATTCTCCACGTTATGGATGACCAGTGTTACCAAGATAACTCAAATAGCTGGGTCGCACTTCTGCCGTTTGTCACCCAGGTAGCGTTTGCCCAATAATCGAGAGTACGCTAACAACAGATTTACCTCTCTCCGTCGGACCTTGGACAAACGACCGCAGATGAAGACACACTACTTGGAGTTCATGGACAAAATGCTCAGCAGTCAGCATACAGAGGTAGCCCCACCACTCAGAGTTGATCAACAGTGTTGGTATCTTCCCTCATTCGGAGTCTACCATCCCAGAAAGCAAGATCAAATTTATTAAATGCTGCTCAAAACGCCTGTTCTCAACAACAGCTTACTAGGAGTCCTCATGAGATTCTGGAAGGAACCAGTGGAGTCATCGCTGACATTCAGCACATGTTCCACTGTTTCATCATGAGAGAAGACCATCAAGATTTTCTACGCTTCCTGTGGTATCATAACAACAATCCAGATAGTGACATCATCGACTACAGGATAAGCGTGCATGTTTTCGGCAACAGCCCCTCACCGGCTGTCGCCACATACGGTCTCCGAAGAGCTGCCAAGGAGGAAGAAACAACCTATGGCAATGACGCTCGCAAGTTCATCGAACATGACTTCTATGTAGATGATGGGGTGAAGTCATTCCCTAAGGAAGCAAAAGCCATCAGCGTCCTCAATCAGGAGATGCTCGCAGTATCCAACCTCAGGCTGCATAAGGTCGTATTGAACAGAACGGCATTTCCTCCTGAAGATCGAGGGTAAGTCATCAAAGATCTGGACCTGTTCGCAGGTGACATCCCTCTCCAACGCAGTCTTGGTGTGTCCTGGAATATCACTGCAAATACGTTAACATTCCAGTGCTCTGCGGAGAAGAAGCCCTATACTCGCAGAGGACTGTTATCAACAGTTAACAGTCTTTATGACCCATTAGGTTTCCTTGCTCCAGTCACCATACAAGGCAGGTTGTTACTCAGGGAATTCTCCAAGCAGGCTAATTATTGGGATTCTCCTCTCCCCCAAGACATGGAGGCAGAGTGGATCAAGTGGAGGGACTAGCTCCAGGGTCTACAGAAGCTACTGATTCAACACCCCTACACCACATTCTCAAATTTGAGCATGTTACAAAAGATTTGTGTGTTCTCAGACGCATCAGTCGAGGCCATTGCCGCAGGCCTGAGGGTCTCCACCAAAGATGGAAAAATGGAGGTGGGCTTCATCTTTGGGAAAGCAAAGCTGGCAACCCAGCCAGAGCTCATTATTCCAAGACTGGAATTGTGTGCAGCGGTCCTGGCAGTCGAAATCGCAGAGATGATTGTGAAGGAGATGGACTTGACATTTGACAACATCACTTACCACACGGACAGCAAAGTGATGCTGGGGTACATCTGTAACTGGTTGAGGCGGTTTTACACATATGTCCACAGCCGTGTCCAACGTACCCATCAGTTTTCGTCACCTCATCAGTGTAGGTTTGTTCCCACGGATGACAACCTAGCCGACTACGGATCACGGTCTGTCCCAGCTGCTCTTCTCCGCACAACTATCTGGCTGTTAGGTCCAGCGTTTCTCAAGAGACCACGTACCCGCAATGCCTTTCCTCAAGATACCTTTGAGGTCATTGAGCCAGATCTAGATAGCGAGATCCGTCCTCTTGCAAGAGTGACCATAATATGGTTGAGTTCTTCATTAGGATGGAGAGTGACATTGTTAATTCAGAAACAATGGTTTTGAACTTAAAGAAAGGTAACTTTGAGGGTATGAGACGTGAATTGGCCAAGATTGACTGGCAATTAATTCTAAAAGGGTTGACGGTGGATATGCAATGGAAGGCATTTAAAGACTGCATGGATGAACTACAAAAATTGTTCATCCCAGTTTGGCAAAAGAATAAATCAGGGAAGGTAGTACATCCATGGATAACAAGGGAAATCAGGGATAGTATCAAAGCAAAGGATGATGAGTACAAACTAGCCAGAAAAAGCAGCATACCAGAGAACTGGGAGAAATTCAGAGACCAGCAGAGGAGGACGAAGGGCTTAATTAGGAAAGGAAAAATGGATTATGAAAGAAAACTAGCAGGGAACATAAAAACTGACTGCAAAAGTTTTTATAGATATGTGAAAAGAAAGAGATTAGTTAAAACAAATGTAGGTCCCTTGCAGTCAGAAACAGGTGAGTTGATCATGGGGAACCAGGATATGGCAGACCAATTGAATAACTACTTTGGTTCCGTCTTCACTAAGGAAGACATAAATGATCTGCCGGAAATAGCAGGGGCCCGCGGGTCAAAGGAGGTGGAGGAATTGAGTGAAATCCAGGTTAGTCGGGAAGTGGTGTTGGGTAAATTGAATGGATTAAAGGCTGATAAATCCCCAGGGCCAGATAGGCTGCATCCCAGAGTACTTAAGGAAGTAGCTCCAGAAATAGTGGATGCATTAGTAATAATCTTTCAAAACTCTTTAGATTCTGGAGTAGTTCCAGAGGATTGGCGGGTAGCAAACGTAACCCCACTTTTTAAGAAGGGAGGGAGAGAGAAAACGGGGAGCTACAGACCAGTTAGTCTAACATCGGTAGTGGGGAAACTGCTAGAGTCAGTTATTAAAGATGGGATAGCAGCACACTTGGAAAGTGGTGAAATCATTGGACAAAGTCAGCATGGATTTACGAAAGGTAAATCATGTCTGACTAATCTTATAGAATTTTTCGAGGATGTAACTAGTAGCGTGGATAGGGGAGAACCAGTGGATGTGGTGTATCTGGACTTCCAGAAGGCTTTCGACAAGGTCCCACATAAGAGATTAGTATACAAACTTAAAGCACATGGCATTGGGGGTTCAGTATTAATGTGGATAGAGAACTGGCTGGCAAACAGGAAGCAAAGAGTAGGAGTAAACGGGTCCTTTTCACAATGGCAGGCAGTGACTAGTGGGGTACCGCAAGGCTCAGTACTGGGACCCCAGCTATTTACAATATATATTAATGATCTGGATGAGGGAATTGAAGGCAATATCTCCAAGTTTGCGGATGACACTAAGCTGGGGGGCAGTGTTAGGTGTGAGGAGGATGCTAGGAGACTGCAAGGTGACTTGGATAGGCTGGGTGAGTGGGCAAATGTTTGCCAGATGCAGTATAATGTGGATAAATGTGAGGTTATCCATTTTGGTGGCAAAAACGGGAAAGCAGATTATTATCTAAATGGTGGCCGATTGGGAAAGGGAGAGATACAGCGAGACCTGGGTGTCATGGTACACCAGTCATTGAAGGTAGGCATGCAGGTGCAGCAGGCAGTAAAGAAAGCAAATGGTATGTTGGCTTTCATAGCAAGAGGATTTGAGTATAGGAGCAGGGAGGTTCTACTGCAGTTGTACAGGGTCTTGGTGAGACCACACCTGGAGTATTGCGTGCAGTTTTGGGTCTCCAAATCTGAGGAAGGACATTATTGCCATAGAGGGAGTGCAGAGAAGGTTCACCAGACTGATTCCTGGGATGTCAGGACTGTCTTATGAAGAAAGACTGGATAGACTTGGTTTATACTCTCTAGAATTTAGGAGATTGAGAGGGGATCTTATAGAAACTTACAAAATTCTTAAGGGGTTGGACAGGCTAGATGCAGGAAGATTGTTCCCGATGTTGGGAAGTCCAGGACAAGGGGTCACAGCTTAAGGATAAGGGGAAAATCCTTTAGAACCGAGATGAGGAGAACTTTTTTCACACAGAGAGTGGTGAATCTCTGGAACTCTCTGCCACAGAGGGTAGTTGAGGCCAGTTCATTGGCTATATTTAAGAGGGAGTTAGATGTGGCCCTTGTGGCCAAGGGGATCAGAGGGTATGGAGAGAAGGCAGGTACGGGATACTGAGTTGGATGATCAGCCATGATCATATTGAATGGCGGTGCAGGCTCGAAGGGCCGAATGGCCTACTCCTGCACCTAATTTCTATGTTTCTATGTTTCTAACCCCATGCAGGTCCTTACTGTGCTGAATCCCTCAAGAATTGAGCGTTTCTCCAAGTGAAGCACCCTGGTCCGCGCAGTGGAAGGCTTAATCCACATTGGTCAAACCTTTTCTAAGCCAAACCAAGGCGACAGCTGCCAAGGTTGGCACATTTGTCGTTCAGGCCCTACTGTAGAAGAGTTTAGTTATTGTCACGTGTACCGAGATACAGTGCAAAGTTTTTGTTTTGTGCTAACCAGTCAAAGGAAAGACAATACATGCTTACAATCGAGCCTTCCACAGAGTACAGATACATGATAAAGGGAATAACGTGAATAATGTTTTGTGCAAGATAAAGTCCAGTATAGTCTGATCAAAGATAGTCCGAGGGTCTCCATATGAGATGGATAGTAGATTAGGACTACTCTCCAGTTGTTGGAAGGATGGTTCAATTGCCTGATAACTGGGAAAAAAGCTGAATCTGAATGTGTGCGTTTCCCACTTCTGTACCTCTTGCCTGATAGGAAAGAGAAGGGAGAGGCCCGACTGCGACTCGTCCTTGGCCTTGTGGGGCAGAGTGAGGTATAATTGGAAAGGAAATTGGTTTCTGTGATGGTCTGGGCTTCGTCCACAATTCTCTGCAATTTCTTGTGGTCTTGGATGGAGCTGTTCCCAAACCATGCTGTGATACACCTCGATAAAATGCTTTTCACGGCACATCTGTGGAAGTTGGTGAGAGGTTGTAGGGGACATGCCAAACCTCCTTAGCAATTTAAGGAAGTAGAGGCGTTGTTGTGCTTTCTTGGCATTGCTTCAATATGGTGGTCCAGGACAAGTTGCTGGTGATACTTGAAGTTTTCACCCATCTCTACTTTGGCACCTTCAATGCAAACCGGGATATGTGTATTGCTTCGCTTCCTGAAGTCAATCAATCCACCTTTGTCTTGCTGACATTGAGAGAATAATTAAGAAGGAACTGCAGATACTGGTTTAAACGGAAGATAGACACAAATAGCTGGAGTAACTCAGCGGGCCAGGCAGCATCTCTGGAGAGAAGTCTGAAGCAGAGTCTCGACCCAAAACGTCACCCATTCCTTCTCTCCAGAGATGCTGCCTGTCACGCTGAGTTACTCCAGCTTTTTGTGTCGACCTTTGGGAGAATGGTTGGTGTCTCTACACCAGGTCACGAGGTTCCCAATCACCTTCCTGTACTCCGTCTTATCATTATTTGATATCCGGCCCAAAACGGTGGTGTCATCTGTGAATTTGTAAATTGAATTGGATTTGTACTTGGCTGCACAGTCGTGGGTGTACAAGTTGTAAAAGGGGCTGAGAACACAATTTCATATGTTCTTAAATGGCCTATACTAATAATGTACACAAATCCTGAATAGCTCTTGGATACATAATGTCCTCACCCTCTTTTGGGAGTGCTGCCATTAACTGAAGAGTAGCACATTCTCCTTGGTACTTTTATCTGGACTTTGTAAATTCGGAATTACAAAGATAGTTTTCTAGTGGCATTATTTCTATTCCTGAGCTGAACAAATTTCCCTCCCAGCCATTTGCTACCTTTACTAACCTGGAACTTCTATTAGGTGACAACCAAGAATAGTTTGGTGACTACTGGAGAGACAGTTGACGGCATGGAAAGATGGCACACGGCACAGGCTGAGATAGCACCCCAGTCTGTGTCTTTCGTGAGAAAGACACCCAACAAAGCCACGGAAAGGCCTAATGAACCACCGTGGCCTAAAAATCCATCAGGCGAGAATGAAATGCTCGGAGAAGGAGAACGAGGTGCAGCGCACAGTCCTTGAACCTGGCGAGATGCAGGAGGAGCCCGGCTGGGACTCACCCCACAGAGCCCAGTCCCTCCATGCACTAGAGTCTCCCAACCCCTGCAGAGTAGTTATTAAGATGGCTGATCCATGGGCGGTTGCTGCTGGGACGCAAGTCGGGGCCTGATCAACCCCGGCTGGGTCGCCTGGGCGAGGGTGTCTGATGTTGTGAGACCAGAAACACCCAATGACCCCAGGTCACATCACTGAGGATGCGTGCCAGCGCATCTAGAAGATGTATATTTTTCACAGGTAGACACAAAATGCTGAAGTCTGAAGAAGGGTCACAACCCGAAATGTCACCTATTCCATCTCTCCAGAGATGCTGCCTGTCCCGCTGAGTTACTCCAGCATTTTGTGTCTACCTTCGATTTAAACCAGCATCTGCAGTTCTTTCCTATACACTGAAACTTCTATTACATCCACTTATGGTGATCCTCATCTTAATGGATTTATCACCCTTGAAATATAATACTTGGGACTATATCCACCAGCCCTCTGATGCAACTGACTATACTTTGGTCAGTTGAAGAATCTTTAATAGGTAAGGATATTCAAAATCTCAGTCAAACATCATCAGTCGTGCAAATTTGGGACTGGTAGATAATGGTTTATAATAACATTTTGTATTTGTTTTTTAGAACTTAACATTTCCTTTCAAAGATTTTGTGCATCTAAGATGGTTTAAGCTTATAAAGTGAAACAGGTCATGCATAATATATAATGTAGGAAGGAACTACAGATGCAGGTTTAATGCTGGAGTAACTCAGTGGGACAGGCAGCATCTCTGGATGATGTTTCGGGTCAAACCCGTTCTTCAAACCCAAAACGTCACTCATTCCTTCTATCCAGAGATCCTTATCTATACATATCAAAAATAGCATAAGCATATGGAAAAATTAAGTTTTGTTTAATTTGTGGACAAATTAGACAAAAATTGCTTATCATCATTAACCTTAAAATATGTTATTAGAATAGAAATTAATCGTAAAATATTTTGATGGCAATTATTCAGTTTACAAAACTATTATCTGAAAAAGAAATTTGCAATACCTTCGAAGTTTTCATTTACTGCAAACAGAGGATGCTTGATTGACACTACTTGTTGACGTTCTGGACTACGGAGTGTGGAACTTTGTGAAGACTGCTTATCATCTTTATGATTCTGAGAAGTCTCTTGTGTTAATGATGTTCCTTTCTGATCTGTGTCTGAACTGTACGTCATCTCAATTGTGTTTTGCATTTCTTTAGTTGTCCCAGCAAAACAAAAGCTTTGGCTTCCTAACTCAGAATTTCTCCCTTCTTCATTGTGTTTACATTTTCTTGATCTCTGACAACCTTGCCTGGAAAACTTAGTCTTTGAATTTGCCAAAATCATATCTGGTTGGGTTTGTTTTGAACAGCAATTTTGATATGCTTTCCTACATTTTTTCTTCACAACTGGGCTTTTGGATGTATGGTATGATTTATTAAGGGTTTCATAACACGCACTGCATTCTTCATCAGAAACATTTAAGTAATTACCATCATCATGAATCTGAGATGCAATTATCATTTTTTCCCCCACGGAATCACAAAATGCTGTGGGTGGCGGCTGTGAACAGATCCTTCCTGATAAATCAACTTCCATGTTTTTTTCTTCATTCTGATTAATAACGACACCTGCAGTTATTTTAACATAAGCATGTTCTTCATCTTGCTGAATATGAATTGTTGCCTCCTCAGTCAATTGTTTTGAACAGGACTCATCATTCTCAATGTCACTTGCAATTTTTAATAACATTTCTTCACAATCCACATAAGGACCAGGAAGTGGCAATAAAACAGAATCTGTATTTTGTTTATAAAAGTTCAAATCCTCTTGCATAGTCAAGGGGCACGAAGCCACGCTTTCCCCTTGTATTGGTTGACTTAAACAGAATCCTTCAATTGCCATTGGATCATATGTCAAATCAACCAACTTCTGATTGGATATCCAAGTTGAAGAAACAACGGTTTTCACAGATTTTGGCTTGTAATTAGGTGAATCAATGGAATAATCTACAAGATGATTATCGCATTTGCCTTTTAAGTTTTGCTTTTTGAAACTTGTATGCGGAGTATTCAAATTCAGAAAATGCTTACTTGAGGCTGAGCAGATACATTCATCCACTGTGTTCATTTCTGAAGATTGCTTTGCCACATACACCTCATCTTTATCACTAGATTCCGGTTCTGGACAGGTAAAAGATTCTTCCATACAATTAACATTGCTGCTTTTATCAAAATCTCTGCAATTTGTGCTTGTCATTGAACTATGATCAGCAGGTGCAATTATATCAATTTTGCTCAATTCAGATTGTTCCAATTCTATTGTGCTTCTCTTGTCAGTCCTTAAGAGTTGCAGATCCTTTTTTATTGTTGGTGCAGCAGGTATAAAACTATTACAAGATGCATGGATAATACTCAGAACACCCCGGCTGTAATTTATGTTTTCATTACCGGTATTTCTTTCCAAGTCTTCTTTATGTTCTTCATTTATAAATCTTAGATCATTTACAGAAAGGGCAGTATCCAAATTAAGATGCTGAGTAAATTGGGATGGTACTTGTTTTGGAGAAAGTAGGATGAGTGTGTCAATTGACCTTTGGAGATGCAATGGTATGCACAAATTCTGCTGTGATTGTTTTGTTTTAATATGACATTCGAACATTTTAGTGGTTTCAGCAGACTGGAAGGTTAATTCCATACCAACATGCTCTACTTTAGCATCTATTGCTTTTATTGCTGGAAACATAGATGGCGGTTCAGGGATCATCTTTTCTATTGATATGTCAAATATAGTTGTTGTACCCCAAAGATTGTTAAGCTGTTTATGCTTTAAATTCATATCTAAGCCATTAATAATATCCTGTTCAACAAACAGAATATGTGATAATCTTGGTCTTTTAAATCCTTTGCCAGCTGTTATGAGTTTTGCTAATGGTTTCTTCAAAGAAAAACTGTAAGACTGTTGGTATAGTTCTTTTACAAGCTCAGGTACACAATCTAATTTATTAGATACGTTTTGTTTCATTAAGCACATGTTTAGCTTATTTTTGCTTTCTGGTAAAACATTTGAAAAAACAGTAATTTCTCTTGTTTTCATTCCAACAATTTCCTTAAAGTATTCACAATCTAAAGTATTCTTCTGTCCTTTGCTAAAATGAGAGGTGCGCTGAGCAGAAAACATTTTATAATTCTTTGATATGTCAATGAATCTTGATCTGCATTTGGCCTTAATATTAAACTGCACTGTCTTATCCTTCATTAAAGGAGCTGGTGCCATGAATTCCTTTAAAGATGACTCGATAACCTTGGGAAGTCCCCATCTATGATTTTCAATCCTCTTTTTTGTATTAATTTCTAATAACTTCTTATGTTCATTATTTACAAATGTTAACTCAACTGCTGCAATTTCTATTTCAAAATTGGGCTGAGGATTAAGCTTGGTTAATGTCAGCTCTGGAGCAGGAGGAATAAATGCCTCAGCTGACTTCTGAAAATGTGATGAGGCTCCACAAATATGTTCCATTTTCTTTTGCAAAATATGCCAATTTAAAACGTTGGTAATTTCTTCAGCAAAAGTGGATGCTGCTCCTTCTACAGGCTTTATTCCAGTTCTGCCCGCCTTAATTAATGGAGGCAGTGGTGGTCCTTTGGAAATCATCATTACCATTGACTTTTCATATAATGTTTCATGTCCACAGACACATAAAAGTTCTCGGTGTTTTAAGTTCATCTCTATCTGATCAACAGCAAATTGCTCAACAAAAGGAATATACTGTGGCCTTGTCTTTTTTAATCCTGTGCTGGATACAATCAACTTTGCTAATGGTTTCTTTGACACCGGGGGATAGGCAATTTTGTGACTATCTTTTACTCGTTTAGGAATACAATCCATTTTAGTTTCCAGACTCTGCTTTGTTATGATTATATTCAGATTATATTGACACTCTGGCCTGAGATGTGAATTGAAAGATGTTTCTTTTGCTTGATGCATAGTCATCTCAACGTCCTCACATTGCGGAGGCAATTTTCCTCCTTTGAGGCACAAGTTTGTACCCTCACTCTGACGAATATTATAACTATGTGTTATTTTGGATTTGTTACTACCTTTAGATGGTAGAATTACGTCTTTCTCACCTGGAATGCCCATAAATTGAATTAATGATGAGTAAATAACTTTGGGAAGACCCAATTTGCAATTTATGATCTTTTTCTTTACATTCCGATCCAGTATTTTCTCACACTCATCACTAAGAAATGCAGCTTCAGATGTAACAACAACTGTTCTAAAGTCGGGTATGGCATTGAGCTGTGATAAAATCAGTTTTGGAGCATGTGGAATGAATGCATTTAATGAGCTCTGAATATGTATTGGTAAGCCCCAATTGTATTGAAGTTTTTTCTGGCTTATTTGACATTCCAGCGTTTCCCTTGTTTTACATGAAATGAAGATTATTTCCGTACCTAGAGGTTCTATTCGGCCTCCACTAGCTTTGATTATTGGAGGTAACGGTGGTCCTTTAGGAATCATCATTTCCATTGATTCCTCATGCAGGCTTAGATATCCCCATTGATGAATAATCTGTTTGTGCTTTAAATTCAATTCTAAACAATCAATTGTGTTCTGTACAATAAAAGACATTTTTGATGATCTGTATTTTTTAAATCCATGGCTTGGTAAAATAGCCTTTGTTAAAGTTTTCTCTGATGCCTGAACATCAGTTGCACTGTAGGAGTCCCTTACCAAATCGGGTAGATGGCCCATTTTTATTTCTAAGTTTTGCTTTATTAAGCAGGGACCTATAACATCTTCATATTTAACCTTAAAGTTATCAAAAGAGACCCCGTGATTCTCTTTTGATTTTATGTTTATTTGTAATTTTGGTGACAGCAGTCTTTCATTTTTCATACAGAGAACAGTGAGTGTAGAAGTAGACATCGTTGTAACTGGAGCAAGTTGTTTTTGACACTGTGGTATGAAATCCTTCATTTGCGGGGCAGCAGGTATAAAACATCTCACAGATAACTGGACTGACTTTGGAAGACCCAATTTGCAATTTATAATGCGTTTCTTCATATTCAGTTCCAGAACTTTCCGGTGTGCAGCAGGAAGGAAGATTGTTTCTGCTCGGAAGATAACCAATGAAAAATCCACCTGTGGTTTTAGCTGAGATGCAATTAATTTTGGTGCTGGTGGTATAAATGTTTCTTGTGATATTTGAATAAGAGATGGATCGTCCCAGTTGTGCTGAAGTTTTTTCTGCACAATGTGCCATTCCAGTCTATCTTTAATTTCACTGTAAATGAATGTTGTGTCCATACCTATGTGTTCTATTTGAGCTCCACTTGCCTTGATTGCTGCAGGGACCGGTGGTCCTTTAGGAATCATCAATGCTACTGATTCTTGAAAAAGTGTTGTAATTCCACACAGATGAGTAAGGTGTTTATGCTTTAAGTTCAACTCCAAGCAGTCAACAACATCGTGTTCAATAGAAGATATGTACAATGATCTCGGTTTTTTAAATCCTTTACCAGGTGCAATTGGTTTTGGAAATGGCCTTTTTGAAATTGGAGTGAAAGTTGCTTCATACATCTTGTACACTATCTCAGGCAAAAAACAGCTTTTTATGTCAAGACATTGCTTTATTAAACATGTTTCCAGCTTAGCCTTACATTCTGGATGGAGTTTAGCAGAAACCCCCCCCTCTCCCATGCTGTTGCATTTTTTATTTTGTTTTGATGATAGCTTTTCATTTGTATTCTTAGGAATATCGACTTTTCCCTTTTTTGAACGAGAATTATAGAAAGATTCCTCATTTCTCTCCATCATTTCAGACTGCAGAGAAAGTGGAGGCATAAAATTATTGAGAGAGTTCTGAACAGCTTTGGGCAGTCCCCATTTGGCATTTATAATTTTCTTCTTTGTCATTAACTCAAGATTTTTTCTATGTTCAGAACTTAGGAATGACAGTTCAGATGAAAAAGGAACTGAAGTAAAACAAAGAGGTACTTTTAGCTGTGACAGAATTAGCTTTGGAGCATAAGGAATAAATGCTTCTTGTGATTTTTGAATTGGTAATGGCAATCTAAAGTGATGCTGAAGTTTTTTCTGTGTAATGTGCCATTCTAGTTTGTCCTTCACCTCATCTTCAATTAAACCTATTTCCAAATGCTCAGAGTAGAATACAGCTCCACTTCCTTTGACTGCTGGAGGAACAGGCGGTCCTTTAGAAATCATTCTTTCTTTGGATATGTCATATAAATTTGGAACTTTCCAGAGATGGATAATGTTTTTATGCCTTAAATTCAACTCCACTTGATCAACAGTATCTTGCCCAATAAAAGGTAAGTAATATGGTCTTGATATTTTAAATCCTCTGCCAGGTGCAATAAGCTTTGGCAAAGGCTTGTTTGGTTGTGAAGAATAAGTGCTTTCGTAGAACTTGCTTACCATTTCCGGAAAGTAACCACTTTTATTTTCCAGACATAACTTTAGTACACAATTCTCCAAGATGTGTTTCGTCTCTGGGCAGAGGCGAATACGTGAAAGATCATCTATTTTTTTAGATTTCTTGCTTCTATCATAAATTCTCTCTTGTGATGAAGATAATTCTCCACATTTGATGATTGGAAATGTATGCTGAGGAATCATTTGTCTTTCCTTGTCCATATTGGTGAGATTGTATAAATCTGAGGAAGCAGCTGTAAACATATTCAAAGATGATTGAATGAGTGTGGGAAGACCAAACTTGCTATTTATGATCTTTTTCTTTACATTCTTCTCCAATAATTTCTTATGATCATCATGAAGAAATGACAGTTTGCTTGGAACAATAACCACTGAACATGCAGGCTGAGGTTTTAAATGCGATGATATTAATTTTGGAGCAATTGGTATAAATGCTTCTTCTGACCTTTGAACATATATTGGCAAGCCCCAGGTTCTTTGAAGTTTATTCTGCATAACATGACTTTCAAGGGTTTCCCTCACTTTGCTAGCAATGAAAAGTATTTCCATTCCCTTAGGGTCTATTTTAACTTCAGCAGATTTGACTGCTGGAAACACAGGAGGACCTTCAGGAATCATCATTTCTATTGATTTTTCACATGGTGTAGCAAGCCCCCAAAGAGAGAGAATCAGTCTATGTTTTAGATTCAGTTCTAAGCGATCAACCGCATCTTGTTCAATAAAAGCTATATACAAGCAACGGATTTTTTTGCATCCTTCCCCAGGTACAATAATCTTCTTTAATACTTTCTTTGTACTTTCAGAAGGATAATTTTCCTTATACATCTGCTTTACCATTTCTGGCAAACCATGCAGTTTATTTTCTAGATGTGATTTTCTTATGCACACATCTATTTTATCAATACTTTCTTGTTGAAAGTTTCCAAAAATATCTGCTACTTTTGTTTTATATGGTTTTGTGTTTTGGCTATCCTTTTTATGCTGTAAACATGTTGTCGTTTCGGTCTTCTGTGAAGGGATTTCAACTTTATTTTCTATATTTATGCCGCAGGACCCTGGTTTTCTGGCTATTTGTATACCTGACTGATGCTCCGGCTCATTCCTCAAACAATTTAGACCCATGAAGTCTCTTAATGATGACTGAATAAGTGTTGGGATGCCCAATTTATTATTTATTATCTTCTTCTTTACATTAAATTCCAATAATTTCCTATGTTTTTTATTCATAAATGGCAGTTCATTTGTAGCAACCATTACTCCAAAGCTAGGTTTTAGATTTAGGTGGGGTGGAATCAGTTTTGGGGCCGACGGAATAAAACATTCTGCTGACTTTTGAATATGCGGTGGTAAGCCCCAATGTTGTTGTAGTTTTTTCTGTGTGATATGCCACTCCAGTCTGTCTCTACTATCACGGGCAACGAAAGATGCTTCTGTACCCTCCAGTTCTATTTTAACCCCACTTGCTTTGATTGCTGGAGGCAGGGGTGGTCCTTTAGGAATCATGACTTCCATAGATTTATCATGTTGAGTTTCAAGTTTCCAAAGATGGATAATCTGTTTGTGCTTTAATTTCTGTTCCAAATGATCGATGGCATCTTGCTCAACAAAAGGTAAGTGCCATGGTCTTTGTTTTTTAAATCCTTCATTTACCATAACTGGTTTTGTTAATGTATTTTTCAATACTGCAGGATAAGAATTGTTTAAAGATTCCTGTATAATCTCTGGTAAGCAATGCATTTTACTATTGAGAATTTGCATCAACAAGCAGGTATTGAGCTTCCACTTATGTTCTTTCTTGAGTTTGACAGAATGTGGAGATGCACTTATCTTCCTAATGTTTGCGTTTTTAGAGTGTAAAGTTTCTTTCGTAGCTCTCAGTATCATTTTGGAATTAAATTCTTCACATCCTTTCATGGTTTTAGATTTTAGAGCATAATTTTGCAAAGGCTGAGGTGAAGGCATAAATTCTTTCATGGATAACTGAATACGATTTGGGAGCCCCCATTTCTGATTTATGATCTTTTTCTTTATGTTCAGTTCCAAGCATTTCCTATGTTCAGAATTTATGAAAACTGGCTCCTCGGATGCAACTGCCACATCATTAAAGCAATGCTGTTTTGACTGACTAGAGACTGGTTTTGGAGCAGAAGGAATTGATTTCTGAATGTGTAATGGTAAATCCAAGTTGTTCTCAAGTTTTTTCTGTGTTACATGCCATTCTAACATGTCCCTTATTTCCACTTCAATGAAAACTGTTTCCACACCGACAAGTTCTCTTTGAACTCCTTTTGTTCTAATATCTGGCTGTACATTAGGTCCTCTAGGAATGATCATTTTGATTGACATTTCATACTTTGTGTCAAGTGCCCAAAGATGGTTAATGTGTTTGTGTTTTAAGTTCAATTCTATACAATCCACAACATCCTGTTCAATGAGAGGTATGCACACGGGTCTTGGTTTCCTGAATCCTTCATTGCATGCAATTAATCTTGGAAGAGGTTTTTTTAATGGTACACCATAGGTATTTTTGTAGAACTCTTTTACCACATCGGGTAAATAGTCCATTTTAACGTCTAGGCTTTGCTTGGTTAAACATACATTTAACTTATTTTTATGCTTTAGTTTGAGACCTGAAAAGACAGTTTTATATGTTTTGTTGTTGCTACTACTTGCATTCTGAAGTAACAAATGTCTATCTTGAGGAAACACTTTGCTGCTTTTTTTCTCAATGCAAGTGCCCACCTAAGGACTTCTTCATTGATGGAGCTGGAGCCATAAAATTACACAAAGATGATTGAACAACCTTAGGAAGGCCCCATTTATGATTTACAATCCTTTTCTTTATATTGAACTCCAATATTCTTTTATGTTCTTCATTTAGGAATGTCAGTTCAGGTACAGAAATGGTAAACTCAAAATCAGGCTGGGATTTTAACTCTGACAACATTAGCTTGGGAGCAGGTGGAATAAATATATTTTCAGATTTTTGAATAAGTAATGGCAAGCCACCATTGTGCTGAAGTTTTTTCTGTGTAACATGCATTTCAAGATCTTTTCGAACATCAGCAGAAAAATTAATTTCTCTCCCTACAGGTTCTATTTGAGCTCCACTTGCTTTGACTGGTGGAGGTACAGGTGGTCCTGCAGGAATCACCATTGTCAAAGATTCAACATAAGGAGATGCAAGTCCCCAGAGATGGTTCATTTGTTTGTGTTTTAAATTAAGTTCCAGTTGATCAACAATATCTTGTTTAATGAAAGATATATGTGATGGTACTGGCTTTTTAAATCCACTTCCAGGCATAATAAGGCGTGGTAATGATCTCTTTGATAATGGAGGATATGTGCTTTTATAAAACTTTGTCACACATTTTGGCAAAGCGTTCATGTGAATTTCTAGACTTTGTTTTGTCACACAGACATCTGATTTATGTTTATCTTCTTGTTTGAGTTGAGCAAAAATAAATTTCCCCCCTGAATTTTTTGTCTTTGATTTCTTTCTCTTTCTTTCATGATGTGCTGAGGTCAACTTATTTTGTTTTTGTTGCACAATTTTTTTCTGTAGATTTTCAGTTTTATAAGGCTCTTTGATTTTAATGTTATCAGTCTTTAACTTCTTCCTTGGCACAGCTTCTGAAGGCTTTTTATTCACTGGTGGTACACGAGGCATAAAGGTTTCTAACGATGATTGAATAAGGGTTGGAAGTCCCCATGTTTGATTGATGATCTTTTTCTTTATATTTAACTCAATTTTTTTACTAATTTCACAATCAACAAATGGCAATTTACAAGGAGTATTAACCACCATGAAATCAACTTGTGAGTTTAACTGTGATGAAACCAGCTTTGGAGCAGCTGGAATGAATGTTTCCATTGATTTCTGATAATGAAGTGGGAAGCCCCAATTGTGTTGAAGTTTCTTTTGAGTTAGCTGCCATTCTAATTGACATCTGACATCCCTGCTAATGAAAAGAGTTCCCATTGATGCAGCCTCTATTTGGGCTTTATTTGCTTTGATTGCTGGGAAGTCAGGTGGACCTTTTGGGATCATTATTTCCATTGACTTCTCATGTAAAGTCTGAAATCCCCAAAGGTGGGAAATATGTTTATTCTTCATGTTCATTTCCAAGCGAGTAATAGCATCACATTCAAAAAATGGGATATATGCTGACCTTGTTTTCTTAAAACCTTCACCAGGCCTGAGAAGTTTGAATGAGGTTTTTTCTGGTTCTGAAGCATATGTATTTTTGTAGTGTTCTTGTACAATTGATGGTAAATAATTCAGTTTTATATTGAGACATTGTTTAATTAAACACATAGCTAATTTATCTTTATGTTCCGATTTAAGGAAATCAAAGCTTGGCAAGATTCTGTTTTTACTTGCCTTCTCAAATTTGCTACTTTGTTCACATTGTGGCACAGTCAATTCCCCCCCCTTGAGTTGTAGATGCTTGCTTGGCAAACAAACAGCTTTACATATATCATTGATTAATGACTCATTTTCTGCTATTCCTAATTGTGGCCTGACAGGGCTTGGAGATGGAGCATGAGGAATAAAGCTCTCCATTGACAAATGAACAAACTTAGGGAGACCAAAATGATGATTTATTATCCTTCTCTTTACAGTCAGCTCCAATTTGTTCTTGTTTTCAGCAGATAAAAATGTGGGTTCAATTGGAATAACATTTATATCAAAATCGGGCTGTGGCTTCAGCTGAGAAACAATCAGTTTTGGAGCAGGTGGAATGAATGCCTGTTGGGATCTCTGAATATGCAGTGGCACACTCCAGTTATGTTGAAGCTTTCTCTGTGTCATGTGCTGCTCTAAAAGTGATCTAGTATCATTAGAAATGAAATGTGTTTTTAGAGCTACAGGTACTACTTTCTTAACAGTTATCTTGTTGGATGGCAGAATCCATTGTCCATTAGAAGTCATCATTTCGAATGACCTTTTATGCAAGGTTTCAAGCCTCCACAGATAGGAAATCTGTTTATGCTTTAAGTTGAGCTGCAAACGGTCAATTAAATCTTGCTCAATAAAATGTATACAAGGTGGTCGTGATTTCTTATAACCTCTACCAGGTGCAATTAATTTTGGTAATGTACTCTTCGATTTACAAGAATATGTGACATTGTACATCTCTCTTACTATTTCTGGAAAATAACCCATGTTGATTTCTAAGCATTGTTTCCTTATGCACATTTCCAGTTTATCTGTAAATACTTTGGTTTGTTCAGTACTCATTCTGTTATCGTCTCTTAGTGTCCTCTTAGAATAATCCGAGTTGCCGGTTAATATGTTTCTTCCATTTATGAAGTCTGAAGATGCAATGGTATCTTTCATTGAATTAGAATCCATAACATTTATTATAGACTCCTGACCACCATTAGGAAGACCATGTTTATGATTAATTATCCTCTTCTTTAAATTGACCTCCAATATTTTCATATACTCGATACTATTGAATGATTGTTCAGTTGGTGACTTTTGTTGAGAATCTATCAATTTGGGGGCAGGAGGCATGAATATATCTCTTGATCTTTGAATTGCTGATGGTACAGCACCATTAAGTTCACGTTTTCTTCGAACAATGTGCCTTTCCAAATGATTTCTAGTTTTCTTTTCAATGAAATCTATTTCCATACCAATGAGCTCGATTTTAGTTGCTCTTGCTTTAATTGGAGGAGGTACAGGTGGTGCTTTCGGGATCATTGTTTCCAATGACCTTTCAAATGAATTGGGATAATCCCACACACTCAAAATAAGCTTTTGTCTTAAGTTAATTGCTATACGATCAACAGCATCACGTTCCATAAAGTGTATAGACAAAGGTCTTGATTTTTTATATCCATTCCCAACACAGATTAACTTGGGTAAACGTTGCTTTGTTACTGGACAATCAAACTGTTCATCTGCTTCCCTAACCACATTGAGTAAACCATCTAATTCAAGTTCCACCTGCTGTTTTGCCAAGCATATATCTAATTGACTTGTCTCATTTAGCTTTAATGTGGTAACAGATAGTTCTTTTAACTTGTTTCTCTCTCCATCCCTAGTACCACCATCAGGAGATGGGAAGATTTTTTCCCTTCCCTTAATATCTTCCCGATGAGGAATCATTTTAAAAGGGTATTGTTTATCAGTGTCCCCCAACAATGAGTTATTCTGTTCCAGGTTTTCTGACTGTGGCGGTGCAGCAATAATATAATCCAATGATTGCTGGAGATCAAATTTATTACTTGCAATTTTCCTCTTCACATTTCCTTCAATCATATTTTTATGTTCTACAGTTATGAATGACAATTCATTGCTAATAACACCACCATCAATTAACTGCATAGGAATACATTTTGGTGAAGCCAAAACAAGGTCCTCTGTAGGTTTCTCAAAATCGGAGGATAAATCCCAGCTGTGTTGAAACTCTCTCTGTGCGATCTGCCATTTGAGACAGTTTCTCATTTTTTCATCCATGACAACTGGGTCGCTTTGGACATTCCTTACAGTTAAGGCTCCTCGGGAAGTTATCGCTCTTGCTGATTTTTCAGTATTACTTGGATATTCCCAGAAATTAGCAATGAGTCTGTTCTTAAAGTTCCTCTCCATATATTTAATAGCATCTTTCTTAATAAATGGTAAGCTTCCTGGTCTAGTAATCTCAATAGTCTTATTTGAAATATCCATTTCTTGTATAACAGATTTATTCAACAGCTCAGACTCTATTTTTGCTGGCTGATGTGCTGAATACGATTGTTGTTGCAGTGCATCAGTTTCATTAATGGTTTGAGCAGTATGGTAATTAGACAACTCTTCAAATTGTTGTTTGATCCCAAAAATGTTTGATCCGTTCTGCAGAATTTTCCTTCCCAAATGGGATTCCTGATAATCATTGTTTTCATTGAGTTTTGCTTTACCAATTTTTTTAATGTCTTCAAAGGAGTTTACTTTGTCTTCAGCTAGTTTCACTTCAAAGCGAGACATTTGATTATGATATATTGATGATTTTTCAACATCGTATGCTTTAATTTCAACTAATTCAATTGAATCATCGTCAAGAGGAACTTCTGGAGATTTCTGTGTTTCAGCAGAATATTGAACAAGACCATTCCATTTGTGAGTTGCATGTTTCCCCAAATTTATATTGAAGCAAGTAACCTGTCTTTCATCGAATGATGGTGCTTCAGATTTCAACGTTTGATAAACCCCACTTTCTGTCTGCCAATCTTTATCAGTTATTCCCTGATTACTTCTGGTAATTTCCAAATGTTCTGCAACTGATTGAAAACCATTTTTGACCTGGATGAACTCAATTTTTTCATAATTTTCTTGTGAAAAAGCAACTTCCTGAGCTAATGGACTTGTGTCAAAATCAGTATTTTTAATCTCTGCATTTTTTTCCTCCAAGTGATAGATGTCATTCAAATGTATTAATGATTCTATTTGTTTATTCGCTGAACACCCATCACTACTGGACAATGAAATGGATTCAAAGACCTCTGGTGTCAACATTGGAGTAAGTGAAGAGAAAACTGGAGTTTGTACCACTGAATGAGGTGTCAGCTTGTTTGCATTAACACAGGGGTTTTCATTCACTGTGGTTACATTACTGTAAGTAGTTTTAGCTGTTTGCATGCTATTACTGAGACACAATTCAGAAGTTGATAACTGTGTTCCTGTCTCTTTGGCAATCTCACCAGGTGTTTCTTTAGACTTTGCCGTCTCACCATCCTTCAAGCATGAATATACTGAATATTTCTCTGAAATGTCACCATCGTAACCGGATTCTTTGTATGCAATGTTATTCTTTGATGAATCTGAATGTTTGTGGTTCAAATATTCATTAGTATCAAGATACTGATCGGTATTTGTCCATGAACCACTAGGAGTCATTCTCCATATTTCATCTGAAGAAAATTGGTCAGAAGTATTTGTTCCAACTGAAGCATGCTTCCCAAGCAACCTGTTCTTAGAAATAGATCTGGACTTATGGGAACTTAATTTATCAGCTGTGACTGTTGCACCTGAATTATTAGATTTTTTCCCACAGCAGTCATAACCCGGATGGTCCAAAATGGGTACATCAATGGCATTTTCATTTGCTGTTTTGTTGTCATCTGTGCCGTGTCTGGTTTCATCAAACTTTATTTTCTCCAACACTTGGATTGCATTATGTTGTTTTCTGTTTATTTGCAAGATGTGGAAATTAATACATAACAATTATTTCTACATTACCTTTGAAAACATTAAAAAACAAAATACCTTTTCCTTGTTACACATTTTAAAAGTACGTATACATACTAGCAGGATCAATTTCACTTCTATTAGATTAGACTTTATTAATCCCCTTATTCAGGGGAAATTCAGATGTCCTTGCAATAAAAATACAACATAGCATTCAGGAAGAAATTCAACACCAAAACATCCCCCCCACAGTGGTTCCCACTGTGGGGGAAGGCACAAAGTCCAGTCCCCATCCTCTTGTCCACCCAAAGTCGGTAACATATATTTTCAGATCAGTGAGGCCCGTTTCCATGCTGTGTCTCTACACTAAACTGAAAAAAACAAATTATAGCAGTCTTGTAGTGTAGTGTCTGTTCAATGTTACTGGATTGAGTCAATCTACATTGACACTGCATGTCATTTGAATTGGCAAACTGCCCATAATTTGAGTGTGGGTGGATACCTGGAAATTTAGGAGCTCAGGTTATCATAGATCTCTAACATCTGTAAAAAAGTTAGCATTTCATAAAGTTCATTTCTAAAAGGGTGCCTTGGTTGCTGTGATATTAATCTGGCTAGGTTAGTGCAATAAATCAAGTCCTGAAGAGATACATTAATCCAAATATCATCAGAGAAACCTGACAGAGCACAATGGTAACAAATGATTCTGAATGAATAAGCATCAAATGCATTTGAAAGGACAAATTAACTATAGCAGCAGCAGCACAGGTTCACCTCTTGAAGGTTGTGGTGAAAGGGTGTTATTCTGGCTGGAGCTCTGTGACCAGTGGAGTTCCGCTGGAATCTGTTCTGGGACCACTGATGTTTGCGATGTAAACAATCAGAACATAAATATAACTGGGCTGGTTAGCACATTTGCAGACAGCACAAACATTGGTGGAGTTGCAGACAGTGATGAAGGCTTTCATATGTATACAGGGGGATACAGCTACATAATTGGGTGTTGAAATGGCAAATGGAGTATAATACGAGCAAGTGTGGGGTGTTGCAATTTGGAAGGTCAATTGTAAGGGGAAAGTATATAGATCCTTAACAGCATTGAAGCAAAAGTTCATAACTCCCTGAGAGTGGTAACACAAGTGGAGAATGCAAATGGTATGTTTGACTTCGGCAGTCAGGGCATTGAGAATGAGAGTGAGGAAGTAATGTTGCAGCTTTATAGGACTATGAAAAGGCCACATTTGGAGTATTTTCGACAATTCTGGTTGCCATCATTACAGAAAGGATGAGGAGGCTTTAGAGGGGGTATATGTTTACCAGAATGCTGCCTGGATTAGAGGGTATTTGCTAGAAAGGAGGTGCGGCAACCCAAAGAAAACCCTGTCACCAGGGGCTATATCATGACCTGCAACTATAGGTGTGTGAACCGGTGAAGATGGGCTCACTGATGCAGACCAGCGGCATCAGCATCTATTTTTAAAGTGAAATGACACAAAATATTGGGAGTTACTCAGCAGAAGAATCAATCTAAGGGTCCCGATGTCACTTATCAGTGTTCTCCAGAGTTCCTGATCGGTTGAATTATACCAGCACTTTGTGTCCTTACGGTGGAGTTGGGAGGTGGGGGGTCAGAAGCTGGGGCTCTAAATGGCTGAGATGGTGCGGGGATGGATTGGCAGGTCATCCCTCTCATAATCAGATTACATTTTATATTTGTTTTATATAAGTTTCTGGCACTGCAAGGTGCTTTAGGGACCCGGGTGAGGTGTCACTAGCGGGCCATAAGTGTAGTGTCGTTTCGTTGTCATGTGATCTCCGATGGTCCAGAAAACCAGATAATGCACAAAAGCTCTAGAACAGAGCGTGCCGGAAAATTGGTATTCAACCTGTACTTTCAAATTATCGATCTTCGTGTCATTAGCAAATTTGGCCCCTCTCATTCATATCACGTAAAAATGTAAAAAGTTGAGACTCCATGGCACATCAGATACATTTTGATAACCATAAAATGACATATTTATGTCTAATGTCTGTTTATGTCTAATGTCTGTTCCCTGTTGGCAACGCAAACTTTTATTCATGCTAACATATCGCCTTCAACATGGCACTAAAATCCTTGTGGAAATCTAAAGAGTGCATTCACTGGCTTTATCTGCAGTACGTATTACTTCAAAGAACTCCAATATGCTGGACAAACATGATTTTACTTTCAATGTTGATTTTGCTTCAACAATGTTAATTTTGCCTGGTTACCTTAATTTTTTTTAATGCCCTACCATTGGATCTTTCTTAGTAGCTTTTAATATTTTCCTTATGACAAACATTAACCTAATTGTTTTAAAGGTTTAGATGGGGTGGGATTAGTTAAACTTGTTCAGTAGAATTTCCTCTGGCAATATGTAGAGGGCCCTACACATGAGAGGACAACTATTGATTTAGTCTTGGGAAATTGAAAGGGGCAAGTGGATGAAGTGTTCGTTGATGAGCCTTTTGAGACCACTTTTCTATTAGATTTAAGATAGTTATGGACTGGGACAGAGCGAGTTAAAATGCTAAATTGGTGCAAGGCCAACTTTGAGGGTATGAGACAAACTCGCTCAAGTTGATTAGAATAGGTTGTTTGAAGGAAACGGAATGTCTGGAAAGTGGGATGTTTTTAAAAGTGTGCTGACAAAAGTTTAGGATGTGCATGTCCCTGGGGTGGGGGCAAGGTAAGCAAACTTAAGGATGCCTGGATGAGGGAAATTGTGGCTTTGGTCAAGAATAAGGAGGAGGCATGGGACAGGTATAGGCAGCTGGGATCGTGTATCCCTAGAGGAGTTTTGAGAACTAAGGAGCAAGCTAAAAAAGGAAATCAGAAAGGTTTTAATACTGAGAAATGGAGGATGAGAGGTGATCTTATAGAGATGGACACCAAGGATATTCAGGTGCATTAATTGCTTTTAGTCACTCTAGTTAATTGATGGATGAGGGCAGTCAGAATTTTTAAAAAGAACAAACTAGAATTAATTCTTTATTTTAGAATCAAATTCTTGATTAGAACGGGTGTCAAGGGTTATGGGGAGAAGGCAGGAAAATGGGATTAGGAGGCAGAGATCAGCCATGATTGAATGGCGGAGTAGACTCGATGGGCCAAATAGCCTATTCCTATAACTTGTGAACTTATGAATTGTAAAATAGAAGTGAATTCTGCAAACATTTAAAAACCATATCAGGCCGCATCTGCAATAAAGGAAAATTAATGTCAGAAATTACTAGTTCTACCACAAATAAGTAAAACTGGTTATCTGAATGATTGAATTACTGAGTACTTGGACTGACTCTGCTCAGATGAGCTGCTGTTCCTCAAGGTTATGTTAGGCATCAATGACCAATCAAGGTCCAAGTGGATCTGAACCTAAAACTTAGAAGTTTAGGATCTCCTATTTCAAATCAATGCACGGTTGCATGTTTCTTGCAGAATGATAGAGGTCATCCACAAAAAAAACAAATTTAGTCTAATGTGTCTGTGTCAGGTTTTTGTTAGAAAATTTAAAAACTAAACCATATTTCTACGTCCCCCCCCCTTAACCATGTGTCATTATCCACTTCTTAAATTATACTTTTGCTCAAAAGATGCAAAATTATTTTCCACAAACTAGGGCAACACAGGTAAAGCTACAACTTTTCATCCTGTGATTTCTCCTATCCTCTTATCTTCAGTTTCAGATTGCTCACCCACCGATTAAAAGAATTATAATTCTACTAAAGTTTCACTTTTGTGTTATTCAACTTGCAACACCAGTGGTATGGATTAATAACTACCAAATTTCAGTTCTCAATGTAATTATTTAACAAAAGAAAGTCTATTTAAAAATCGGGGCATAATAAATTATCTTCAGTGAAGGTGATCATGAATTTGTTGGATTATCAACAAAATCCAATTGTCTCACTGATGTTCGCCAAAGAAAATAGTCTTAACCGCTTCTAGCTTTTATAAAAGTCAGTGCAGCCCGAAGACTTTAGCATATATCCACCAACTGACATTTTTTTCCATATTTGTAAAAAAAAACAAAAAACTTACTGCTTCTTGCAATGAAAGCCACGCTCAGTATTATGTAACGACACGGGACTACACTTTTGTGTTTCTTGCTCATTGCCGGTTGATTCTTAAGAAAAGAATTAAGAGAAATGTCAGAATTATCTGTGTGTTGGAAATGCTTTTTACACACTGAAATTGGTTGAGTAACATTGGTTAGGTCTTTCAATCATTCCAAAATTACCGTTAATTCCAGGTTTCCAACGACATTGAGTCTTCTTCTGCTCTTTACGTAAACGGCACTGAGAATAATCACATATTTAGGTTACATACTGGCAGATTAAAAATGAACTAGCAATCCAGTAACAGAATGTGCCTATGAACATTTGGAGAACAATATCATTATAGATATGAATATAATAATGTGTTGTATGCACACAATCCAGATGCTCTGTCACAGCTCACATCTATTAAATTCACCAAATCACAATGTTCCATTTCAAGATGAACTGATGATTTCCACAGCAGGTGATTCTATTGACAAAAACAATTATAAAAAATGTTAAACCATATCTTTAATATCAGTAACATCTGAAGGTGAGCAATATTGTCTAAAAAGTCCCCTGTGATATTAGGGTTGCAATTTGATGCCCAATCATTTTTTAATTATTTTATTCTGTCCTAAAGCTACTATATAATGTCCCAGAATTGTCTATTGTACACAAGGAAGATTTTGCAACTTTAAACTAAAAACATGGTTTCCACATGGCAGCCAGCCACAAGATCTATACATAACTAAAGCTCTGATCTTGTCATCTTCCAGTTTGCGCGGTCATTCTATTTGCGCAAAAATGATATGCGATAGCGCTATGATTTTTCGCCAGTTCCCCTGTGCTGCGATCGCACCAAGTTTCGTTCCGATCGGTGGTCTAATGTAAAAGGTAGCGAGGTTTATAAATCTTAAAAACCCAAATCGATCTCCTCTCCTGCCATTCAGTGCTGTGTGGAGTGGTCTTTTCTCCTGTCACTCCGCGGGACAGTCGGTCCATTCCTGTGCCATCGCGTCCTCTCCCCCACCCACCACCCCCTTCCCCAAACACCCTCCTCCCCCCCCCCCCCCCCACTTTCCGGCTCTATGCTTGGTGCCCCCCCTCCACACATCCCACCTCACACCCCCCCCTCCCAACCACACCCCCCTGCCGCCCACACACCCCCCTGCCGCCCACACACCCTCCCCCCCCCCCCACACCCCTCCCCCTCCCACACATCCCTTCTCTCCTCCCCCACAACCGCCCTCACCCCCTCCCCTACACCCCCCGTGATATACACACTCTTCCCCACCCACATCCCCCCCTCCAGACCACACCCACCACACCACACAGCGGCAAGCCAGGGCAGCGCCCCTCCCCACCAGCCTCCGACTTTCCCTGCCCGAAGCCGTCCCCCTCCCTGGCTGCAGGACGCTCCCCTATCCCCGGCCCCCCCCCGCGCCTGCCTGAAGCCGTCCCCTTCCCCCGGCTGCAGGACGCTCCCCCCTCTGGCCCCCGACAACTCCAGCCTGAAGCCGTCCACCTCCCCTAGCTGCACAACACAACAAGAGATGCAACAAGAATGGACTGAATAAATCTCATCTTTAACGTTAAAATTGTTGTTATATTTTGTTATTCACGTTTTAAGCTTTAATAAACCCCTTTTCTACTTGCTGTGCACGTCGGCTGTGCCTGCACTGTAATACCTGCGTGTTCAACGTCTCAATGGGACCCAATGGGCGGAAATGGCTGCGTCCCCAGAGAGCTGCTAAGAGTGGTTGGGGGGGGGGGGGGGGGGTTGAGGGGAGGATAAAGTGAGTTCGTAGGGGTGGGGGGGGGAGGGCAAGGGGCGGAGTTGGGGGGTGGGGTTGAGAGGGAAGACGGGGGATCAGGGGTGTCACAACTCTAAATTTTCTTTGGGGTTATGAATGGCAAAATGTTTCCCACTGCTGTGAGAATTTTTTTTTTTAAACCTTAAAAAAAAAATCAACCCTTCTCAGGAATCCATGCACTTATCAGAAAATATAAACTAAACTGAAAATTAAACCTCAGCCATCCCAAAATCAATGTATTTGAGGGAAGAGGAGCCCTGATATGGCCCTTGACTCCTTCTCCATTCCAAAACCATCACTGCCTTTGCTTACATCTACTTATTTTTTACCTAATCCTTATGCTCTCTTTTTTCTCCCCTCTCTTTTCTCACGATTCTTTCATAAAACCACTCTCCTCTCCCCTTCTCTTTTTCAGGACCCATCATTTTACCCATTCTCTGAACTATCTCAATGAAATATTGTAAATGCATTTCTTGATATGACTGGTACATCAAAAACCAGCTCGAATTAATTTCAAATCTATAAAAACCAATTTCTGTACTACAAACTCCACAATTATATCTGTGACATGGACATAAAATAATCCCCAAGAAAATAAGCATAGATGAGCTGCATTCAGTTGAATATTTTGCCGCCTGATGCCAATTCTAGGACCTTATCTGAACTTGATCTGCTTGATATGGACTAGTGCTGACAAATATACACATTTGGGAATGGAATTAATTGTGTGGGAAACACTAGAGGATTTTATTTTGCCAATCATGATAGTGAAAGACAATGTGATGCAAGGAGGGACACTGATATATATCCCCCTTTTACTGGTTGCATTACATAACACCAGAATGAGTACAGTATACTCTCCATCCACTGCCAGGAATTTGCACAAAATAACATGCCATCCAGTGTACTGAAAGTGGACAGTCTTCATCATCCAGATTACTGGTGATGATCCAAATGAAAAATACAAATGTGCAGATAATTTTGGTGGAAGCATGGAAATTAAGGGGTAACCTTGTTGAAGTGCTTAAGATTTAGAAGCGGTCACATCAAAGAGGTTATGTATAATTTGTGCAAGACACAAATTAAAGCTGGTGGTTCAAAAAGGAAGAGGGTGCCTCCCTGCAGCCTCCAGAGAAAACAATCTAAGTTTGTCTAACTTCACCCCGTAGCTAATACCCTCTAATCCAGGCACCATCCTTTTCTGCACCTTCTTCAAATCTCCACCTCCTTCCTGCAACGGGGTATCACCTCCACCTCCTTCCTGCACACAATAATCCAAATGAGGCCCAACCAGTTTTATAAAGCTTTAACATGACTTGTATTCAATGCGCTGACCAATGAAGACAGGTATATATTCATTTTTAAGCAATCTCTTTACTTCTGTTGCAACAACCGGAGAGCTAGAGTTGGACCCCATGATCCCTCTGCACATTAAAATTAAGGGTCTGCCATTAACTGAATACTTTCCACGAACATTTGACCTCTCAAAATGCAGTTCCTTCAGACATCTCTGGATTAAAATCTGCCATTTCTCTGCCCAAATCTGAACCCGATCTATACCCTGCTGTATACTTTGCCAACCTTCTTTTCTGTCAGCTACACCACCAATTTGTGTCTCTGTAAACTTATTTGTCATCCCATCCTTGTTTTTGTCCAATTCATTTATCTATAACAAAGTGACATCCCAGCACTGATTCTTGCAAAACACGACTGATCACGAATCTCCAACATGAATGAATGAATAAGTTTATTGGTCAAGTATTCACATACAAGGAGTTTGCTTTGGTGCTCTGCTGGCGAGTGACAACATGACATACAGTGACAGTTATAAAACATTAATAATAAAACATAATCGATTAAACTTGTTAATTAAATAAAATACCAGAGCAAAAGGATTTTTAGTTATTGAGTAGAGCTACTACTCGTGGAAAAAAAGCTGTTTTTATGTCTGGCAGATTGACAGTCCAGAGTCGCCTTTCAGAGGGAAGTGATTCAAAGAGTTTGTGGCCAGGGTGAGTGAGAGGGGTCTGAGATGATCTTACCCACTCGCTTCCTGGTCCTTGCAGTGTACAGTTGTCAATGGAGAGAAGATTGCAGCCAATTGGACGATTCACTGTAGCCTCCGGATGTCATGCTTGGTGGCTGTGCCAAACCAGACCATGATGGAGAAGGTAAGGACAGATTCTACGATGGTCGAATAGAATTGGACTATCATTGCCTGTGGTAGATTGTGCGTCCTCAGCTGCCACAAGGAGTACATCCTCTGTTGTGCCTTTTTGACTGTTGAGTCGATGGTGGCCGGTCCCCCTCATTTAAGGTCCTTGGAGATAATGGTTCCTAGGAACTTAAAAGACTCCACAGATGTGACTGTGGTGTTGTTGATGGAGAGTGGGGTGAGGGGAGGGGGAGCTCTCCTAAAGTCTGCAATCAATTCCACTGTCTTAAGAGCATTGAGCTACAGGTTGTTGCGATGGCACCAGGACACCAGCTATGTCACCTCCTGTCTGTAGGCAGTTTCCTCCCCATGCTGGATCAGTCCAATCAGGGTTGTGTCGTCCACAAACTTGAGAAGCTTGACAGAGGAGTCAGTGGAGGCGCAGTCATTGGTGTGGAGAAAGTAGAGGAGAGGTGCTCCTATGCTGAGGGGCTGCAGGTCCGAGATGTGCTTTCCCAACCTCACATACTGTCAGGAAGCTGGTGATCCACCAACAGAGGGATTCAGGCACAGTCAACTTTGAAAGTGTAGTAGCTCTGGCACAATGGTGTTGAAGGCAGAGTTAAAAACAACAAACAAAATCCTAGCATGGGTCCCCTGGTGGTCTGGGTGCTGGGGGATGATGTGCAGGCCCAGGTTGACTGCGCAATCAACAGATCTATTGGCCCGATATGCTAGCTTCAGAGGGTCCAGCTGGGGGATTGTGAAATTTTTCGGCTTGGCCAGCACAAGCCTTTCATGGGTTTTCATGACGACAGTGCGACAGGCCTGTAGTCATTAAGGCCAGTAAGCCATGCCTTTTTAGGTACAGGGATAATAGTGCTAAAGGACACAAATGCACATCCTTCTATGACACATCCTTCTAATACTACCAGGGTCTAATATCGCACCAGGGTCTCATCCATATCCCGTAACACTGCTCTCTCTCCCCATCCCCGCACTCGCAACAAGGGCAGAGTCCCCCTAGTCCTCACCTTTCACCCCACCAGCCGGCAAATACAACAAATAATCCTCCGCCATTTCCGCCACCTCCAACGTGACCCCACCACTCGCCACATCTTCCCATCTCCCCCTATGTCTGCCTTCCGCAAAGACCGCTCCCTCCGCAATACCCTTGACAATTCTTCCCTTCCCTGCCCGGACACTTTCCGTTGCAACCGTAAGAAATGCAACACCTGTCCTTTCACCTCCCCCCTCGACTCCATTCAAGGACCCAAGCAGTCGTTCCAGGTGCGACAAAGGTTCACCTGTATCTCCTCCAACCTCATCTACTGCATCCGCTGCTCTAGATGTCAGCTGATTTACATCGGGGAGACTAAGCGGAGGTTGGGCGATGGTTTCGAACACCTCCGCAATAACCTACCTGAGCTCCCGGTGGCTAAGCACTTCAACTCCCCCTCCCATTCCCAATCCGACCTCTCTGTCCTGGGTCTCCTCCATTGCCAGAGTGAGCAACACCGGAAATTGGAGGAACAGCACCTCATATTCCGCCTGGGTTGCTTGCGTCCGGATGGCATGAACGCTGAATTCTCCCAGTTTTACTAGCCCCTGCTGTCTCCTCCCCTTCCTTAACCCTTGAGCTGTCTCCTCCCATCCCCCCGCCCTCGGACTCCTCCTCCTCCCTTTTTTCCTTCCTTCTTCCCCCCCACCCCCCATCAGTCTGAAGAAGGGTTTTGGCCCGAAACGTCGCCTATTTCCTTCGCTCCATAGATGCTGCTGCACCCGCTGAGTTTCTCCAGCATTTTTATGTGTACCTTCTAATACTACCTTCTGACTTCTTTGTTGCAACATGACCAGAACGGCACACTGTTCTCGAGCAGTATAATTAATATAGAATGATTGTAACATAATATCCCTCTCAGCCACTATGCCTCAGCATATAAACAATGGAATACATTCAATTAATTTATTTTACCAAAATTGAAGAGGCTTTCAACTACTTTGTCCTCTCTTTACCTTTGTTGACGGACGTTCAAACATGAAAATCGAAAATCTGCCATGTTGAAAATCAGAACTAAAAAATGCTGGAAGCACTGAACATATCAGATCTATGAAACAGAAAGCTAACTTTTCAGGTCTGAGCCCCTATACAAAGGGCCTCAAATCTCAAACATTAGTTTCATTTTCCTTTTCAGTATTCTCAATGGATTGATGTTTCTACCACTTCTTTGTTCACCCTTCCCATCTCCACCAATCACTTCCCTTCTCACTGCATTTTACAGTGCAATGACGTGATATTTGCGTCCTTTTACCTCATTCTTCATTTTCCACTGACCCAGAGTGCTTCAATGTAAAGCTGAAATCCACATTTACCTCTTCTGGTCTAGCAAACTGCAGTTAGCGTTCACAGACAATACACAATAGGTGCAGGAGTAGGCCATTTGGCCCTTCGAGCCAGCACCGCCATTCAATGTGATCATGGCTGATCATCCCCAATCAGTACCCCATTCCTGCCTTCTCCCCATATCCCCTGACTCTACTATCTTTAAGAGACCTATCTAGCTCTCTCTTGAAAGTATCCAGAGAACCGGCCACCACTGCCCTCTGAGGCAGAGAATTCCACAGACTCACAACTCTGTGTGTAAATAAGTGTTTCCTCATCTCAGTTCTAAATGG
The DNA here is from genome assembly GCF_028641065.1 of Leucoraja erinaceus. Lineage (NCBI taxonomy): Eukaryota > Metazoa > Chordata > Chondrichthyes > Rajiformes > Rajidae > Leucoraja > Leucoraja erinaceus. Next base: position 72,314,048 of record NC_073382.1, read on the forward strand.
CTTACCCCTTATTCTTAAACAGTGGCCCCTGGTTCTGGAATCCTCCAACATCGGGAACATGTTTCCTGCCTCTAGTGTGTCCAAACCCTTAATAATCTTATGTGTTTCAATAAGGCCCCTCTCATCCTTCTAAACTCCGTGTATACAAGCCCAGCCACTCCATTCTCTCAGCATATGACAGTCCCGCCATCCCGGTAATTAACCTTGTATACCTACGCTGCACTCCCTCAATAGCAACAATGTCCTTCCTCAAATTAGGGGACCAAAATTGCACACAATACTCCAGGTGTGATCTCACTAGGGCCATATACAACTGCAGAAGGACCTCTTTGCTCCTATACACAACTGCTCTTGTTATGAAGGCCAACATGCCATTCGCTTTCTTCACTGCCTGCTGTACCTGCATGCTTACTTTCATTGACGGATGAACAAGGACCCCCAGATCCCGTTGTACTTCCCCTTTTCCCAATTTGACACCATTTAGATAATAATCTGCCTTCCTGTTTTTGCTACCAAAGTGGATAACCTCACATTTATCCACATTAAACTGCATATGCCATGCATCTGCCCACTCACCCAACCTGTCCAAGTCACCCTGCATTCTCATAGCATCCTCCTCACAGTTCACACTGCCACCCAGCTTCGTGTCATCTGCAAATTTGCTCATGTTACTTTGAATCCCTTCATGTAAATCATGCGGTTTCCACCACAATGGAGAAACCAAAATGTCATTTTAACTCTCCCTTGCTCTCCTACCCTGATCAGATCCAGTTTACAACTATGCTCCAACATAGCCCAAAATAAGCCCAAAGAACAGCACCTCATCTTCAGTCTAGGTAACCTGCAGTCCTTGAGATTCAATATTGAATACAACAATTTCATATCACCATGCTTTCCCATTTCTGTGAATTTGGATGCAAAGTCATCAATCAGTAATGTTCCTCTCTTCAACAATTGCTACCTGATCTGCTAGGTATTTCCAGCATATTTCTTTACATTGGAAACCTTCACTTGTATCACTCATCTGCACTACCTCCCCTGCCCAACAGATTATTTATGACTGATGCATTTATATCTCCGACAGTGCAAAAATGTGTGCCAACATAACAATCTTGTCATCCATCCGGCACTCCTTTATTCTCTCCACCGCTCATGGTCACGAAGCATGCTTGTTTTCTCATTTTTTCCCCCAATATAATGAAAGGTCATTGATGTGAATCATTAACAGTTTCACCCTCCACAGCTGCTTCCCAGCCCCACAGATTTTACTTTTTATGTTTTAACTCTAGTTGGAAAGTTATTAGAGAGTGTCCTGAGGAATAGGTTATACATGCATTTGGATGGGCGAGGGCTGATTTGGGATAGTCAGCATGGTTTTGTACATGGGAGGTCATGTCTCACAAATCTGATTTGAGTTTTTTGAAGAAGTGACCAAAAAGGTCGATGAGGACAGAGCTGTAGACGTTTTGTACATGGATCTCAGTAAGGCCTTCAACAAGGTTCCTCTGGAAGGTTAGATCGCATGGGATCTAAGGAAAGATTGCTGAATGGACATAAAATTGGCTCAATGGAAGAAAGCCGAGGGTGATGGTGGAAGGTTGCTTCATGGACTGGCGGACTGTGACTAGTGGTGTGCCTCAGGGTTCACCTGTTGGCGCCCACGACCAACGTCACCAAGCAACCCTTTATGCAGCGTCATAATCACGGTATCACCCGTCCCATAGGGAAAGGAAGGGGGGGGGGGGGGGGGAAAAAAATCATGAGAGGAGTAGATTGGGTAGATGCACAGGCCCAGAGTAGGGAATCCAGGACCAGAGGACATAAATTCAAGGTGAAGGGAAAAAGATTTAATAGGAATCTGAGGGGTAACTTTTTCACACCCTCAGATGGGTGTATGGAACAAGTTGCCAGAGGAGGTAGTTGAGGCTGTATCCCATTGTTTAAGAAACAGTTAGACAGGTACATGGATAGGACAGGTTTGGAGCGATACGGGTCAAGCGCAGGCAAGTGGGACTGGTGTGGGCAAGTTGTATCACTGTATCGCTCTATGACTCTAGCCCCGTCCCAGTTTCCCGAGTTACTGACGAATTCTCCCGAGTTTTCCTTCTCGATTCAAACTCGGAGATGCCAGCCGTAGGTACTCGGGGCTATTTTTTTAAGTTGTGAACATTTTTCAACATGTTGAAAAAACGTCCCGACTTAAGCCCGTCCCACGATGCGAGTTTACCCAAGAGCTCTCCCGAGTTTAAATAAAAATCAAATTTGTGGTATGTACGTAGCGGGTACGTCGGAGCTCGTGGATGTCTCGTAGCGACTCGTAATGCTAATGGCAGGCACTCGGGAAACGCGGTAAAATCCCTGTCCTACTTTACGAATTCATTCAAGAGTTCTCCCGAGTTTGCCCTGATTCGAACTCGGAGATTTACGGTAATGGCCGCTCGGAGGTACTCGGTGCTCTCGTGGACATTTTTCAACATGTTGAACATGTTGAAAAATCTTCACGAGTCTTCCCGAGCTTACCGCGTTTCCCGAGTACCTGCCGTTAGTGTTATGAGCCACTAAGATACATCCCCGAGCTCCGACGTACCCGCTATGTTCATTCTACGTGCTTACCAAGTTTTTTTGTTTTTTTTAACGCGGGAGAGCACTTGAATTAACTCGTACAGTGGGACAGGGCTTTAACTCGTGACGTTTTTTCAACACTGAAAAATGTCCAAGAGTAAAAATATACTCGTGATGAAGTACTACGAGTTTGATTTTTTTTAAACTCGGGAGAGCTCTTGGGTAAACTCGCATCGTGGGACAGGGGCTTTACCTGATGCCCCGAGTACCTACGGCTGGCATTACGAGCCGCTCCGACTCCTACGGACTCGCTACGGACATTCCTCGAGTTTGAATCAAGGGGAAAACTAGGGAGAATTCGTGAGTAACTCGGGAAAGTGGGACAGGGGCATATGCTGTGCAAATGAATGCCGAGGGCCAGACACGGCTGGTTCATGTGCAGACACTCACCTTTTGACACGGTGCCCGCCGCTTCTTCCTTCTCAGGGTAGGCTGCTCGGGGAGCTGTGGCTCCTTCAACCACTTGCTCCTGCAAAGATACGACGCCAAGCGTCCGGCAAGGATGTAGGTGACCACGAACAACCCTAGGGTCACCGCGATGGCAACCCCCTCGTCGGTGGTCCACAAGAGTGACAGTAATTGATAGACGACTTCACCCGTCCGGGTGTAGTGTGGTTTCGGCGATGCGGGCGGCTGTCTCCACCATGAGACTGGTGGTGGTGGCGGTGGCGGAGGCTCGACGCCGCCGCTCATCCCCAGCTGCTCCAAGAGCTGAGAGATCATGGCGCCCGCCCCAGGCGAAGGGACGCCACTTGCCAGCGTCACACCCGCTGGCTCCAGATGACACCAACTTCCAAATAAGTAACGGCTCAGATCCCGCCCACCGCCCACGGGCAGCGGGAAGCGGGAAGGCGCGCGGCCGGTCGAGGCTGGTCCCGCGGACGAGGGAAAGTTTAAACGCTCCGGCTCGTCCCGCGTGAAGCCGACACTGAGCACGCGCACGAACCGGCCCTCGGGCCAAAGCTCCGACACCCGCCCGCCCGCCCTCCTCTGTGACCTCACCGGCACCTCCACCGCAGGCATGGAGGGGGGGTCGGGAAGGCAGGCGCAGACCTAAATGCACATTTCATTGCCAATTTCAACATCATGGGTCGACCAATGCACTGTATCATGTATGGCAAGTGGGGGTTTATTCGGTACTCGATGTTCTTGATTTTAGATCGATTTTGAAAAAGACTTTGGACCGGTTGCCCCCGCCCTTCCTTTCCCTATGGGACGGGCGATACCGTGATTGTGACGCTGCATGAAGGGTTGCTTGGTGACGTTTGACGTGGGCGACCGGCACGTGGAAACCAGGTGAGCGCGGGTAAACACATGGTCCCGGGCGTCCCCACCACCACCACGCTGCACTTTTGTTAATAGCAGTGGTATTTTCTGTGTGTTAAGTGTGGCTTGTTGCAAAATGCCGTTATTAATAAAAAATGAGTATTAATTTAAATTTAAATGTTTTGCCTGCATTGCTAACGGGATCCCGTCATGACGCGATGTTTTTCAAGTTCAAAATGGCAATAACTTGCAAAATATAAGATCAATGTGAACGCATCTCACTCTCCCTCTTCAGTCCCCTATTCCCCTCCTCCATTATCCTCCCTCTCCCCACACGCCACCAACCCTATTCTGCTTCCTCCCCTCACCCACTCCCTCCCCTCTCCCCCCTCCTCTCCATTACCTCGCCATCCCTCTTCCTACCCCTATCTCCCATTCCCCCTCATCCCCACTACTCCCTCCCTCTCCTCTTCACCCTCCCTTCCCCTCTCCTCCTCCCCACTCCCTCCATCACCCCCCTCATTTCCCTTGCCATCAGTTACTCCTTCCCTCCATAACCCCTCTACCCTCCCAACCCCCACCTCTCCCCCAATCCCCCTGCTCCCCCACTCATCACCCCCATCCCACCCCCCCACTCTCCATCCTCCCCTACCCCACTGCCCTCCTCTACTTCTCCCCCCCCCCCTCCCTCCCCCAATCCCCCCTCCTCTCCCTCTTCCCCCACTCTCCATCCTCACCTCCCACACCTTCCCTTCCCCCTATCCCCCTGCTCCCCCACTCCTCACCTACTATCCCACTCCCCACAAAGAAAATCACAATGTTTTTTTTTAAATTAAACCTCCCCCTATTGCATAATGAAAATTTCGATTTTTTAAATTGGAATCCGCAATGAAAATCAAAAAAATTATTTAAAATAACCTAAACACAATGTTAGCTGTTAATGAAAATGGGAGATTTTTGTGGAATAAAATCAATGTAAATGAAAATCTCGATTAAAAAAACAAAACTAGACCAAGTGGTTTCAAGGGGGGGGGGGGGGGGGGGGGGCTGTGGCGTCACACACACACTAACTACCCCCCAAACACACTAACCACCCCCCTTGATATATTATATTAATATTATTAATTTGCTACTTTTACCCCATCCCCACCCTGTCCACTCATGCATAGCCCCCAACGCACAGGCGCTTCTGGAGAGGGACGGGGGTAGAGAGAGAGAGGGGGCAGAGACACAGAGAGCGAGAGAGGGGAGAGAGAGAAGGGGGCAGAGAGAGAGGGGGGGCAGAGAGCGAGAGAGGGGGGCAGAGAGAGAGGGGGCAGAGAGAGGGGGCAGAGAGAGAGAGAGAGGGGGGGGGGGGAGAGAGAGAGAGGGAAAGAGAGAGAGAGAGAGAGAGAGAGAGAGAGAGAGAGAGAAAGAAGAAGAGGGGGAGAGAGAGAGGGAGGGGCAGAGATAGAGAGAGGGGTGGGACAGGGGGGAAGAGGAGGGGGAGACGGGAAAGGGGAGGAAGAGGGGGGAAGGGGGGGAAGGGGAGAGGGAGAGGGGGAGGGAGAAGGAGAGAGAGGAGATGGGGGAGAGGGAGGGTGGAGAGGGAGAGGAAGAGGAGGGGGAGGGGGCGGAGGGGGCAGAGGAGGAGGAGGAGGGGGGGAGGAGGAGGAGGAGGAGGGGGGGAGAGGAGGGGAGGAGGAGGGGGGGGGGGAGAGGAGGAGGAGGGGGGAGAGGAGGAGGAGGATGGGGAGGGGGGAGAGGAGGGGGGGGAGAGGAGGAGGGAGGAGGGGAGAGCTGGAGGAGGGGGGAGGGGGAGGAGGGGGGAGGGAGGAGGGAGGAAGAGGAGGGGGGTAGAGGGATGGGGGGAAGGAGGAGGGGGGTCAGAGGAGGAAGGAAGTGGGGAGCAGGGCGCATGTCAACCAAAAGACTGCATGGTCAGCGGCTTCAATCCAGAGCTCGGGGGGGGGGGGGGGGTCGTCACTGGGGAGGGCTGGCTCCCGAATGCAATACTCCCGGCTGGAGGCTCTCACGGCTGCAGGCAAAGCTCCAGGCTCTGAGTACGGGGAGGAGTGGTTGGGGGGGGGGGGGGGGGGGGGGGGGGGGGGGTTGACGTCACTCACAGCGTGGGAACATGGAACATATACACACATATACACACACACACACACACACACACACACACACACACACACACACACACACACACACACACACACATCCAAGATTTTATAATTATAGAGATGAGATTCGGGATGTCATTGTGATGTAATTGTGACATCTATCTATGTCTGTCTATCTATCTGTAAAACTCTCATCTTGACGACTTCCGGTCTACGTTGTAAATACATTTTAGCAAAAACGCTACCCTATGTCGCTATGATATATTCGCCATCTTACTCACCGTGCTCCTCCGCTCCAAGCGCCCCAAGTTGTTTTCAGATCGGTCAAATAATAGAAAAGTTATGAAGGTTTAAAAAATCGTGAGATCAGCAGATTGGTCTTCTCGCCTATTTCGGAAACGTTGGTATGAGACATTTCCATTTAAAGAAGAGCCAGTTATTATGTCCTACCATAAATCTGGATAAATTGTGGACACTGGTAACGTCCCTTCCGGGGGCCAGGAGACCCTGGAGGCCAGTCGTCAGTCAATCAGCCCGGAAGACCGTGAGTGAGGGTTGAGTCCAGAACTGAGTTTACGCCGTCCGTGCTGACTGAACTGTGAGTCTATGCCGTGAGTGAGTGAACTGTGAGTCTACGCCGTGCTGACTGAACTGTGAGTCTGCCGTGCTGAATTAACTGAGTCTACGCCGTGCTGAGTGAACTGTGAGTCTACAGAGGTTGTGCTCACTCTGGAAGTCCTGCTCACTCCGGAAGCCCCGCGCAGTGCAGAGGTCGAGCTCATTCCGGAAGTCCCGCTCAGTCCAGAGGCCGCGCTCAACCGCGGATTGAAGAGAGTTTTACTGTCATATATATGTATGTACGTCCTCTGAGTGTGCGAGTGTGTGAGTGATGGATTGTGTGAGTGATGGATGGTGTGAGGTATGTGTGTGTGTGAGAGATGGTGTGTGATGGAGGGTGTGTGTGATGGAGGGTGTGAGTGTGTGTGTGTGAGAGATGGTGGGTGTGTGTGTGGGTGTGAATGTGTGAGAGTGAGTGAGATGGAGGGTGTGGGTGTGAGAGTGAGTGAGATGGAGGGTGTGAGAGAGATAGTGTGGTGTGTGTGTGTGTGATGAACTGCCAGCCCACAAGCCGTGAGTGATTTAACTGCAAGCCCACCAGCCATGTGTGTGTGATGAACTGCCAGCCCACATGCCGTGTGATTTAACTGCAAGCCCACCAGCCATGAATGAGTGAACTGCCAGCCCACCAGCCATGAGTGAGTGAACTGCCAGCCCACCAGCCATGAGTGACTGATGGAGGGTGTGTGTGAGATGGAGGGTGTTTGTGTGTGTGTGTGTGTGTGGGAGATGGAGGGTGTGTGTGTGTGTGTGAGAGATGGAGGGTGTGTGTGTGTGTGAGATGGAGGGTGGGTGTGTGTGTGTGTGAGTGTGTGTGTGTGTGTGTGAGATGGAGGGTGTGTATCAGTGTGAGATGGAGGGTGTTAGTGTGTGTGTGTGTGATGGAGGGTGTGTGTGAGTGAGCTGGAGGGTGTGACTGTGTGTGTGATGGAGGGTGTGTGTGTGTGATGGAGTATGTATGTGAGATGGAGGGTGTGTGAGATGGAGAGTGTGTGAGATGGAGAGTGAGTGTGTGTGTGAGATGGAGGTTGTGTGTGTGTGTGAGATGGTGTGTGTGTGGGAGAAATGGAGGGTGTGTTAGTGATGGAGGGTGTGTGAGTAATGGAGGGTGTGTGTGTGATGGAGAGTGAGTGTGTGTGTGAGATGGAGGTTGTGTGTGTGTGTGCGAGTGTGTGTGTGATGGAATGGGAATGCTATTTATTGTCATTCAAATCTAGGTTTGAACGAAATTACATTTACTTCAGTTTTTTACATTACAAAAAAACCCAAGACCACACTTAACACAGTTTACATAAACATCCATAACAGTGAGTCTCCAACACCTCCTCACTGTGATGGAAGGCAAAGTCTTATCTCTTCCCTTTGTTCTTCTCCCGCGGTCCAACTGCAGCATCGAGGCGAACTGGGGCTCCAATGTTAAAGCCCCCCGCTTGGTAATAAGGTAAGTCCAGTGGCCATTTAGCTACACGCCGTGTCCTTTAAACCCCGCGGATCAAGCAGGCCAACCAGCGGTCCAGCAGTCCAACTGCAGTGTCTAGGCGAACTGGGGCTCCGATGTTAGAGCCCCCGGTGACGATGGTAAGTCCCCGTGGCCACTAACCTGCTCCGTGTCCTTTCAAGCCCGCTATTCCAGCGGGAGAAGCTGCCGTTACGGGAGCTCCGAAAAGCCGTCTCCCACCAGGGACCTGCGAGCTTGCGATGTTCCTGTCCACCAGGTCTGCAGCTGAAGCTTCCGAAGCTCCAAAGTCGGGTCGCAGCCGAGTGCCACCACAGCTCTTCCCGCTCCGAAGTCGGTCAGCTCTGTGATGTCAGGTCCGCAGGCTCCGCGACTGGAGCCTTCAGGTTACTCCCGGACGGAGGCCGCCGCCGGCTCTTCGATGTTAGGCCCACCGACACCGACAGGGAAAATGTCGGGTCCCCGTACAGGGAAGAGATTAAACGGTTTCCCCCACATCCCCCCCCTCCACCCCCCACATATACACAGCTAAAAAATAATAAAAACTAAGCTCAAAACATACATTTAACAAGACAAAAATTAAAAAAAGACGAACGACTGTAGTCGAGCCGCTGCCGTTAGGCGCCGCCACCAGAATGGAGGGTGTGTGTGAGATGGATAGGTCCAACAGCCGTGAGTGATTGAACTGTGAGTCCACCAGCCGTGAGTGAGTGAACTGTGAGTCCACCAGCCGTGAGTGAGTGAACTGTGAGTCCACCAGCTGTGAGTGATTGAACTGTGAGCTGGTTGTTCTTTGTCATGCCCTCGTATTTACATTTTGTATTTTATTTGCAGTTGAGAGAGCTCAAAAGGTTAATGCCTCCAATTATCCAAATTGTTCTGGGCATAGCTTGTCAGGTTCCATATTTACTTTTCCTGTGGAAATATGTTTGCATGGTTACATAAATCCTGCGCAAGGTATCATCAGGTGGGACCAGTGTTTCCAGTTCAGTCTTAGTTTCCACCAGGGCACACGTTTCTCCAGTCACGATTACTTTTTGCTGGTACAACCTTAACCATTAACTTACCTCCTGCTTCTGGCAGGTTCCCCTTCACTTGGGAATTCTTCTGCTCCCAGTCTCGCATACTCTGTCTATCAATTACTTATCCTTTTAGATCATGTAGATGAATGGCCAACTCTCGTACAAACTGGGTAATCCGGCCCTTAACATTGCACTTTTCAGTCCTCCAGTAATCGCATCCTCCGGTAGTTGCATAAACTGTCATTCTGTCATTCATTCAAAAGGAGTAAATCCTGTCCTTGAGTAGGGTTCGCTCATAGTTTCATCAGCATTGCTGTTAAGACCCTAGACCAACTTTCCCCACCATCCATTAGGGCCTTCCTTATGGGCCTGTCCCACTTACGCGACTATTTCGGCGACTGCCGGCACCCACCATAGGTCATTGCAGGTCGCCGAAAGTTTTCAACATGTTGACAATTCAGCGGCGACCAGAAAGATGCTACGACTCTTTGGGCGACTGAGGAGACTACTCACGATCAAACAGGTGACACCCTGGCGACAAGTCACAGTGTGAAGCCTGTATAGTCATGAATAGTCGCCCAAAGAGTCGTACCTTGTTCTGGTCGCCGCTGGATTTTTAACGTCGAAAATTTTCGGCGACCTGCAACGACCTCTGACAGGTGCTGGCAGTCGCCGAAAAAGTCGCATGAGTCAAGTCAAGTCACTTTTATTTCTATAGCACATTTAAAAAACAACACTCGTTGACCAAAGTGCTTTACATTGGTGGAGGTTCTAATGTTATACAACAGTGGTTCATAGATTAAGTACATACATAAATGCATACATACAGCCCTCCCTCAGAGGACATCAAGAAAGGCTTGAGAGTATAGATGAGCTTTAAGTCTCGACTTCAAAGAGTCGATGGAGGGTGCAGTTCTGATGGGAAGAGGGATGCTGTTCCACAGTCTAGGAGCTGCAACCACAAAGGCGCTGTCACCCCTGAGCTTATGCCTAGACCACGGGATGTTCAGTAACCCCAAGTCGGCCGATCTGAGGGACCTGGAGGTGGTGTGGTGGGTTAGCAGACTTTTGATGTAGGTGGGGGCAAGCCCGTTAAGGGCTTTGTAAACATAAAGAAGGATCTTGAAATTTATTCGGAACCGCACAGGGAGCCAGTGGAGAGAGGCTAGAATCGGGGTGATGTGGTCCCTTTTTCGGGTGCCCATCAGGAGTCTCGCTGCGGCGTTTTGGACCAGTTGCAGGCGGGACAGGGAAGATTGGCTGATGCCAGTGTAAAGGGAGTTGCAGTAATTGAGGCGGGAGGAGGTAAATGTTTGGATGATCTTTTCGAGGTCGTCAAACTGGAGGAATTGTTTTATTTTAGCTATCTTCCGAAGTCAAATTTCAATGCTGAATCGAATATCACGCCAAGGTTTTTGACGTGAGGTTTGAGTAGTGGGGTAAGGCTTCCAAGGCTGCCTGCTATCGTTTTGATTGAGTCCAAGGGGCCGAGAAGGATGACCTCAGACTTACTCTTGTTTAGTTGGATGAAGTTCTGGGCCATCCAACACTTTATATCCTCGAGGCAGTGGATAAGGTTAAGTAGATTTGATCGGTTGTTGGGCTTCAGGGGGAGATAGAGTTGTATATCGTCTGCATAGCAATGGAAGGAAATGCCATGCCTTTGAATGACTTGGCCCAAGGGGAGCATATACAGGGAGAAGAGAATGGGGCCAAGGATGGAACCTTGTGGAACCCCGCAACAGGCTAGCTGGGGAGGAGAAAGAGTTTCCTATGTTAGTAGACAAACTCCTACCTTTGTGGTAGAAGATGAACCAGCTCAGGGCAGTGCCATCAATACCAACCCCATACCGGAGACGGTCTATTAGGATGGTGTGGTCGACAGTATCAAATGGTGAGAAGTAGGTAATTATGTACCTTCAACAAGGAAGACTCTGTGCTGTGGTGGGCCCTGAAACCTGATTGGAAAGTTTCCAAGATAGTATTTTGGTGAATGTGGGACAGGCCCATTAGGCTCCCTTTTAGGGAATGATTCATTCTCTCAACCATGCCAGAATGCTGATGTCAATATGGAATGTAAAACATCTGCTTGACCCCTAACAAAATGCAAATCCTCTTGACCAACTTTCCAATAAAGTGTATCCCTTGATCCGAATCAAGGGTGGATGGTCCTGCCCACTGGGCATTACCACCTCAGCCAGCACACGGGCTACCGTCTCAGCACAACAATCCCCACACGGAATGCTTCCACCCACCTGGTGAAACGATCAATGATCAAGCAATACCGTTTACCCCTAAACTGAGGTATTGTCCCTGTGAAGCCCATCTGAAGTTTCTCCCATGGTCCTTGCGGCCGTGACTGATGCTCTAGTTGGATTTTAACGGCTTTGCTCGTTCTTATAATCCCAGGCTATATGCCCCTATATTCCGCACCTGAAACATTCCGCGTCTCCTTGCCTGTCTTGTCTTACATCTGCCACCATGGCTGCACGTACTTCTGTTTTTCTCCTTTCTGCTTCTGCTCCCCTTTTCCAGTTATGAATTTGGCTAAATGTGTGGCCAAAGGGTAACCCCATTTTGTTATCTGGGTCAGATGTGGAACAAGACCGTTTTTCAGAAGTAAGAAGACGTCATTGTCCCGTTTAGGCCCATTTAGGCCACGATGTTGCTCAAATGCCTGTTTTTTTTTCCCCTCAGCATAATCCTCACCTTTTTCCTTTGGCTCTTTCTTAAGATTTGCTGAGTTTTCTAATCTGCCTATTCTTCATCACATCCTTAACCGCCTCAGTAAAGTCCCCCAGTTTGTACTGTGGCGATTTGATTCTCCCTTCAAGCCAATTTTTATTTTGGATATGGTCAGGCATTGTGGACCAGACCTACCTGGGTATTTTAGCCTTTAAAAATATGTGTATACCCCAATCCCTTGTTCTCCGACACCAAACACCTCACACTCCGAATGATCTTTTTACCACAACTTACGGTCACAGTCAACTATGGGGTTATCCCCTAAACTAACAGGATGGTATGTCAAACAAACTTGCCCAAACAGGAGACTCGTATTCAGTTATGGTTCAGTGGGGTATCCTGCTGACTAGGCCGATTGTTGGAGCAAATGGGAAGGCCACACAGATTTGGTGTTTGAAGAAGTAACAGGCGTTACATTAAAACTGAAGCACCAGCAGACCCGTCAAGGCTTATCTTTTGAGCGTGACTTTGGTACAGCTTTTACATTCTCAGTTGACAAGATTACACAGAAACTTGATTAACAGTAATACTAAGACTTGATTACAGAATGGAGGTTACAGAAAGACTTAATTGGGTAACAAACTAGGTCATGGTTACAGAATAAAATGATTATCCGCAAGTCTAACTTAGTTGACAATAGATCCAAAAGTTCAATAGTGCTTTATTTGTCACATATGCGACTGCACAGTGAAATTATTTTTGCATATATTACACTTGCCATTATTCAAAGTCCGGTCGCCCCCATCCGCTTGATGTACTGGGGCAGTTCCTGCAAACTGACATCCCCCTTCTCTCTTCTGTAATTTGCTGTTACAATGATGGGTGCACACTATTACATAATCAATTAAGTTCTTGAAAGAAGGGTGTCATCTTTGGTGCAATGGCTTTGTTGTCTAGTTTTCTGCCCCATTAATACAGCAGAATATTGACAGAAAGGCAGAGTTCTTTTTCCCAGAGTGCCTGACCCACACTTTCCCTGCTCACCCACCTCCACAGCCAGTTCCATTTGCTCAAAGACACATCATGCCAATTACCCTACTGCCTGTAACTCAAGAGCACATCCCATGCAATCACACTATTCAAACCAACCACCACTTCAAGAACTCACCACAGAGGTAGAATGCAGAGACAATGTGTATTTGACAGTGATAATGAGTTGTGGGCATGGCAAAATTGTAGATGTTTTATTTATTCTAATTTTTTTTAATACACATCACATATATCTTATTACATTTGTTGTACCACTTCGTTTTTCGAGCTTTAAAAAAGGTAGAAATAAAAGAAGTAAGGAAAGTGAGCAAGAGTCGTGAAGGTGCAGGAAAGTGTTGGGAAAAGAAAGCCCCTTAGGGAAGAAGTTAGAGAAGGAAGTAAAGAAAGGAAATAGACCCTAGAAAGAAAAGAAAAAAAAGGAGAAACAATCGCTCTATTATAACACAAAACTCCGCAAAAAAGGATATACCAACCGTGTTTTTTTGGGGGGGTTTTACCCCCCCGTTACCAGATCCTGGTACCATTTATTTTTTAAATTACTATTGCACCTTATGCTTGTAATAGTTCCATAAATGCAGACCACGTCTTTTGGAAGTGGTCTGCTTTGCCTGCTAGGAGGAGTCTCATCTCTTCCAGGTGTAATGTTTCGAACATGTTTGAAATCCACATTTTTATTGTTGGTATTGGAGCATTTTTCCAAAATTTGAGTATAAGCTTTTTTCCCATTATTAGCCCGTAATTAAGTAAATTCTTTTGAAACGCGTTCAGTTCGGGGTTACCTTCCGATATTCCAAAAATGATACATTCTGCTTTTGGTACAAGTTTTATTTTAATTCATTTTGTGACGATTTTAAATATTTCGTTCCAGAATTTTTGGATTTTTATACAAAAAACAAAAGAGTGCGCTATGGTAGCTTCTTGTGACTGACATTTATCACAAATGGGTGAGACATTGGGGAAAAGTTTATTTATTTTAGTTTTTGAATAATATAGTCTATGTAATGCTTTGAATTTAATTAGAGTATGTCGTACGTTGATCGAGCATTTATGCACATATAGTAAGTGTTTATCCCAGCTCTCTTTTGAAATTTTTATAGCTAGTTCTTGTTCCCAGTCTCTTCTAATACCATCGGTTGTAGGTATTTCTATATTTAAAATAATGTTGTATAAGTATGATATTAGATTTGCTGATTCAGCGTTTGTCTTCATGGCTTCATCCAATAAGTCTGGGGACATGTTATGATAGTCTTTTGTGTATTTTTTCAGATAGTCACGGATTTGAAGATATTTAAAATATTGATTATTTTTCAAATTATATTTCAGTTGTAATTGTTGAAATGATAATAATTTTCCTAATTCATACGTCTCCAAACATTTTGATTCCCATTCTTTATCCCATTGTGTAAATGATTTATCTATAATTGACGGTTTAAACGACGGATTATTGACTATTGGCATTAAAAGAGATAGATTTCTTAATTTTAGATTCTGTTTTATTTGTTTCCAAGTTCTAATTGTGCTATGTATCATTGGATTTTTATTCTAATTTTTGTTATTCAGATTCATTGGTGAGAGGAGAGTCGCTCCTGTATTACACGGAGAGCAGTCCTCTCTCTCCATTACAATCCAGTCCACCTGCTGGGCAGAGTTGTCCAGCAGGTGAATCATATTTTTAATGTTTCAAGAGATGTGTTGAGTCTTTCGGTTTTATCGACATAATTTCACTTTTGTTCCAGTTTATTCTGTATCCTGAGAAAGATCCAAAGTCCTCAATTAGATTTAATATGTTTGGTATACTGATTTAGGGTTTTGTGATATACAGTAGTACAACGTCTGCGTATAAGGATATTTTGTTATTTGAATATTTTGTATATTAACCGTAAATATCCAGGTGTATTCTGATTTTTTCAGCTAAAGGTTCAATCACCAGAGCAAATAACAGCATTGATAATGAACATCTTTGTCTTTTGCCCCTTGATAATTGGAATTTCGTAGATAGTATATTATTAGTTAATATTCTAGCCGTGGGTTTGTTATATAATAATTTTATCCATGCGATGACGTTCTCTCCCATTTGAAATTTTTGCAATACTTTAATCATATAATCCCATTCTACTTGATCAAACGCTTTTTCTGCGTACAATTAAATGATAGATAACTCTTGTTCTTGAGGTTTGTGAGAGTGCATTATGTTAAGCAGACGTCTCAGGTTATTAAATGAATGTCTCTTAGGTATAAATCCCGTTTGATCCTCATTTATTAATTTACTAACATATTGACTTAATCTTCTAGCTAGTGTTTTCGCTAATATTTTTTGATCCGTATTTAACAAAACAATAGCTCTAATATGAGCCTGGTTCTTCTATATCTTTATCTTTTTTAAGTATTAATGTGATCGTTGATTCTGCTAGTGTTTCAGGTAAGATTTGTTCTTTAAAAGCGTATGTATACATTTTCTGTAGACGTGGTGTACCTATGTCGTAAAAACATTTATAAAATTAATTACTGAATCCGTCTGGTCCTGGTGTTTTTCCATTCTTAAGTGTGTTTATTGTGTCTTCTATTTCCTTAGATGTAATTTGTGCTCCCAGTTCCTCTTGTTCCTTCAGTTCTAATATTGGAAGGTTACAATTGTCCAGAACTTCTGAAACTTTATTATTGTTTATTAGCGTTTTCGATGTATATAAGTTCTTGTAAAATTGAGCAAATCTTTTATTGATATCATTAGGTAGTGTTAATAATTCCCCTCTATCTGATTTAATCTTTAAAATTGCATGATCTTTTTCCTGTTTTTTCAGTTGGCGTGCAAAAAGTTTATGGGGTTTATCCCCAAATTCGAAATGTTCTTGTTTTGTAATTTGGAATAGTCTTATAACTTTCTCTGACAATAATTTATTTAGCTTAAATTTCAGTATTAAAGTTTTATTATGTTTATATGTTTATAAATCTGAGTATTCGATGTTTATATTATGTCTGATTTGTTCTTCTAATTGTCTTTGTTCATTCTTATTCTTTTTGTTTTGAAAAGCTTGATATGAGATAATGACTCCTCTAATAAATGCTTTGAAGGATTCCCATAGGAAAGTGGGCGATATATCTGGTGTATCGTTTGTCTCAAAAAATAGGTCCATCTGTTTTTTTAGATATATACTCCCTTGTGGGTCTTTCAGAATTTGCGAGTTAAACCTCCAGAACGATTTGTTCGTAGACATTTCTTCTAATTTAAAAACGAAAGTTAGCGGGGAGTGATCTGAAATCGTATTGGTGTGATATTTAGGGTTCATAGTATAAGGGATTCGTTTTGTATCCACTAGGAAGTAGGCTATACGTGAGTATGTTTTGTGTACCATGGAATAAAACGAGTATTCCCTTCCAGTCGGATTCGCGATCCTCCAGACGTCTGCTATATTTGTTTTTTTTTAATATATTTAAGAGTTCACTAGTTTTAGATTTCATATTACCTCTTTGTTTTTGCATCGATTTATCTAAGTACGGATCTAAAACACAGTTTAAGTCTCCTCCAATTATAACATTTTGGTGGTTAAATCCTGCGATTGTATTCAGGATTTTATTAAAAAATTGAGGATTATCAAAATTGGGCGCATATTTATTTACCAGCGTAATTAGCATATTGATCTCTCCTGTAACTATAAGATATCTCCCTTCCTTATCTGATATCATTTTCTTTGATTTGAATGGTATTCTTTTGCGAATAATAATTGCGGTGCCTCTGGATTTCGACGTATATGAGGAGTGAAATGTTTGGCCTATCCAATTCGCCCTCAATCTCATCTGATCTTGATGTTTAAGATGCGTTTCTTGTAGAAAAGTAATGTCCGTGTTATATGATTTCAACTGAGCTAGTATTTTGCCCCTTTTAATTGGTTCATTAATACCCCTTATATTCCAGCTACACAGTGTGATTCCTCCCATTTTCTTTTGTTTATCATCTTGCATTTTCTCTGATTTTAATATCCTTATTTATTACGGTGCATCCATACCTCAGGACTCTGGATATTTGGGGGGTGTTTATATTACTAACTTCCTTGGTAGATCCCTTTTGCGATTGTCCTTGAAAAAAAACCACATAGTTGTGACATATTATGATTTAAAAAAAAATTGAACAAGTAAAATTGCAGTGTCTGGAGTATTCAACACTGTAGTGAGTGTCCCACCCGCTGTGGGATTCGACATCTATTCGACTTCCGAATTTGATGTTGTACAATTCACCCAATTACACTATATATATATATATATATATATATATATATATATATATATATATTTCATTCAGACTTATCAGATCTTGTGTTCAGCTACTGTGAAATTTATATATCTAACACTTTCATCTACTAATTATTTATAATTAGTTATACTTTTGATAATAGTAAGCTGTTAGCTGAAAGGGTTAACCAGATTCAGGCTCCTGGAATTATGCCAGGTGCCTGAGTCTCCTCCCTTCCCCACACGAACTACATAGCACTTAAACTTTCAGTATGATCTACTTTAATTCTAAAATTTGTCATTTATTATTTCTTTATCCCTGCTTAATTGTCTCGCTCTATATACGAGCTAGTCAGTCTTTTCAACACATTATTACATTTTACCCGTTATATAGTTCAGGTTAGTTTCCATTTATATTTCTATATTAGTATTGTTAATTATTGTTAATTCTCCATATTTTGTAAAGCTATTTTAGATCTTAAACTGCCATTTGTCCTTGTGATGTTTTCCACATTCGGCTCTGCTGTTCGTCTCTGCGTTGCTTATCAATCTTTCCTTCATTTTGAACAAAGAATGTCCTTGAGTTGAATTCCAAATCGTCCAAAGGAGATAAGGTGTCTAGACCAGCGCACGTGGAAATGCTCTTCCATTTTAAACTTTTAGAGAATGGTGTTTCTTCCCTTATCTTCAAGTGTTCTCTGTGAAGTAATAAAAGGAAATAATTTGTCCATATCGTCCCGCTGCCTTGATTAATCTTCTGTTTCTGCCACAATCTCTTGGGCATATTTATAAGATGCGTCCGAATTAATTAAAGTTTTCTCTTTTCCCTTAAAAATAATGCGCATCCTGGCCGGATAAAAACCGCCACATCTGACATCTTTAACTCCATGGAGAATCTGTCTTGACTGTGAGAACTTTCTTCTCTTTTGCACAATCTCATAGGGACAATCCCGGAGGAGTTTGATAGAGTCGTTTCCAAACTGCATCTTCACTCCGTATTTTTTTTTTTTTCATCAGCTCTTTAAGTGCTGAAATGTCCCGAAGTTTGACTATGATCTGTTGTGGGTGGGCTGGATCTGCTTGCGATCTTGGCTTAAATCTGGGTATTCGATGTGCCACTTCAATTTCCGGTTCCACAGGTAAATTGAGTACATGTTTGATTAAGTTAGCAGTGAACTCATGGGCGTTGTTTCCCTCTGCTCCCTCTGTTACTCCCAGTATTCGTAAAATTTAGGCGTCTTGAGCGAGCTTCGAGATCAAGACATTTATCTGAGACTTTCGCCAGTTGACTCTTGAGGCTGTCTAGTTCTAGCTTCATTCCCTGCATATCTTCAGCCATTTGATCAACAATTGTTTCCATGTCTTTCATTGCAGTTACATGTGAAGAAACAATTACATGCACAGCCTCAAACTTCTTCGTAGACTCTTCTTCCCCTTTATTAATTCTCCCCGTTAGCTCTTCTTGCACATCCTCAATTCGTTTTTGTATAATGCCAATGCAGTCAATAACTTTTTGATTACCAGCATTGATGTTCGACATATTTTCCATCAATTTAACATTAATATTTTCCATCATTTTTGAGTTTCCAGCCTCAATATCCTTTCTCAGTTCTCTTACCGAGTTCTTTATCTCCTCCATTTCATTTTTCTCCTTAGTAGCCATCTCAGTCTTGGCTCTTGTAGCCATTCCAGAATCCACTTCAGAGGTCTGTTCTTCAGTTTTCTGGGTTTTCAGCAGTTGTTTTGAGATTGTTCTCTGAGGGCTCTGAGCTGAAGACGTTTTTTTCATTTAAAAACCTTTATCCTCCGTTTAAATCACAGCGCTTACTGATGACGTAATCAGTGTGACGTCCCGGGGCTCCGGTAAGCTTTTTGAATTGGTCCCGACCTCCAGACCCGATTTTAACGCGAAAAATCACGATTTTACAGCAGTGGAGCTAAAAGTTGCGACTGCTAGTCCAGCATGGCGCCACCAGAAGTTTCCAAAATTGTAGATGTTAACCAGAGATAAAATCTAATTGGAAATTCTATCCAAATTCAAATTATGAATAACAGGAAGATTGCTTGTATGTAAATACGAACCATTTGTATTGGGATTTCTCCAATAAATTCTGAAATTGAAGTCTAATTAAATGGATTCATGTGTTTATCAAATTGTTTTCATTGTACAAATCACTAACCTTAATACTTTAATATACTTTATTGATACCTCAGGAAATAAATTGATTGATGATTGAGAAAGTGTCCCACTAAGAAAAAACATGTTCGCTGTGCCTGACTTAATAAAAGAGAGTCCCAGTGACCTGTTGCAGAGATTCACGGTTACAGATAGTGAAGATGGTTGTGAAAGATTGCAGCAGGATCTGGATCGATTGGCCAGGTGAGCTGAGGGAATGATTCATGGAATGTGAGGTGTTGCATTTTGGAACGTCTAACAAGGGCAGAACCTACACAGTGAATGGTAGGCCACTGGGTAGTGTTGTAGAGCAGAGGGATCCAGGAGTGCAGGTGCATGGTTCCTTGTAGGTCGAGTCACAGGTAGATAAGGTAGTCAAACAGGCTTTTGACCACCTTATTGTATTTCATCACTCAGAGTATTGAGATAGAAGTTGGGAGGTCATGTTGCAGTTGTATAAGATGATGGTGAGACCGCATTTAGAGTATTGTGTTCAGTTCTGGGCACCATGTTATAGGAAAGATATTGTCAAGCTTGAAAAGGTTCAGAGAAGATTTACGAGGATGTTGCCAGGACTAGAGGGTCTGAGCTCTAGGGAGAGATTGAGTAGACTGGGTCTCTATTTCTTGGAGTGCAGGAGGATGAGGGCTGATCTTATAGAGGTGTATAAAATCATGAGAGGAATAAATCAGATAGATGCACAGAATCTCTTTCCCAGAGTAGGGGAATCGAGGACCAGAGGACATAGGTTCAAGGAGAAGGGGAAATGATTTAATAGCAATTTGAGGGGTAACCTTTTCACACATGTATGGAACAAGCTGCCAGGGGAGGTAGGTGAGGCTGGGACTATCCCAACGTTTAAGAAACAGTTAGATAGGTACATGGATAGGACAAGTTTGGAGGGATATGGACCAAACGCAGACAGGCGGTACTAGTGTAGCTGGGACACGTTGGCTGGTGTGGGCAAGTTGGGCCAAAGGGCCAGTTTCCACACTGTATCACTCTATGACTATTAGTGGGATTTTAGATGTTAGAATTAAATTGGGAATCATTGGACTTTAATGAAGTTGTAAACTTCTAATTGTTTTTTAAACATTCACTGTATTATTGGTTTGTAAAATCTTTAGAATACCCAATCCACAATATATGAGAGTAACAGATTATTTTGGATACCAAGGGATCAAGGAAGGTGGAGATCAGATAAGAAAGTAAATTTTATGTAGAGAATCAGCTTGGAGGGTAGTATTGATTACTGGAACCGACTCAAGGGCTGTATCACATTTTCAAACTACTTTTTTTTTAAAGGCACAGTGAGAACCTGATAAGCAGTGTGTTATATTGTTAATGATAACAGGTTCTGAAAGTTCTTGAAATGTATTGGGTAACAGCTATCTGGTGCATTGATGGACGCCTAAAAGATTACACAGAAATCGTAGATCTTTTCCTGAAAACTGGGCAAATACTACCAAATTGATTTATCATGTTGATTTATAAAATTAAGTGCCAGCTGCCACACAGGACCATATGCATGCAAAACAGGAAATATATTCAGCGTGCAATAGACAAGTGATCTTGTAACCAGTGGGTGAGATTAAAACTATGCAGTCCTGCCACATGTAATTGCTGGCAGACAATTAAGCTTCAAAGTAGCATTTGTCCAATTGTCCAACAAGGTGGTTTGGTGGCTCCAAAGTAGATCAGCTTCAAGAGGAAAGGAGAACGTATTACAATCATACCTCACCTTATCTATGATGAGCTTTTGGCGGCACTGGGCCTGTACTCGCTGAAGTTTAGAAGAATGAAGGACCTCATTTAAACTTACCGAATAAGTGAAAGGCTTGGATAGCGTGGATGTTTCCACTATTGGGAGAGTCCAGGACTAGAAGTCACAGCTTCAGAATTAAAGGACGTTCCTTTAGGAATGAGATAAGGAGGAATTTCTTTAGTCGGAGGGTGGTGAATCTGATATTCTTTGCCACAGAAGGGTATGGAGGCTGTCAGTTAATATTTTTTAAAGGAGAAATAGATAGATTCTTCATTAGTACGGGTGTCAGGGGTTCTGTGAGAAAGCAGGAAAATGGGGTTTGGAGGCAGAGATCAGCCATGATTGAATGGCGGAGTAGATTTGATGGGCTGAATGGCCTAATTCTGTCCTATCTCTTATGACCTTGGGACTCTATGCAAGATGTGGTCATTGGAGAATAAGCATCCCACTAACAGGCCCTCACTGCAGGAATTCCTTAGGGCATTATCCCAGATTCAGCTATTTCCATCATACTCATACATATTCATACTTACTTTATTAGCCAAGTATATTTTGCAACATATGAGGAATTTGATTTGCCATACAATCATACTAATAAAAAAAACAACAGAACACACAAAATACATTTGAACAAGCATCCATCACAGTGACTTCTCCACATTCCTCAGTGTGATGGAAGGCAAAAGAAAGTTCAATCTCTTCCCTTCTTTGTCCTCCAGCGGTCGGGGCCTCTAACCTTCCGTTGATGGGATGATCTTACTCCCGTAGCCAGCGATGAGCCTCCTCGTTGGGGCAATCAAGCTCCTGCATCCAGGGGAAAATCTCTGCTTCCCCATGCCGGCGATCTACCTCAGGTCGGGGCTAGTCGAAAGTCGTGCGGTTTTGGAGCTTCCAGACTCAGTCTCTCCTGAACTTCGGGCCCTTGATGTTAAAGTCTGCAAGCCGCGATTGGAGCATCAATCCCAGGCAAGGAATTGGCTCCAATGGCAAGTCCACGCCCCGCGGTGGGCCGAGCAAGGCCTCCAGCTCCACATTGTTAGGCTGCAGAATGACCGGAGATACGACCCGGAAAACAATCGCATCTCCGGCAAGATAAGAGATTGAAAAAAATGTTTCCACAGACTCCGCCCAACACCCACATAAAACAAACCGGAGAACATTAACACAAACTTTAAAAACACCCTCAAATTTAAAAAAAAGACGAAAAGGACAGACAGACTGTAGGCGAGGCTGCCATCGAAGCGCCACCCAGTGGATCATTAGTTGAGAAGTGGGAATATTTATTAATGATTACACAATGTTAAATTTCATTTTCAACTCCTCTACAAATAAAACAGTTGATGTTTGCAAACAGCAAGCCATGGAATATTCAATATTCAGGAGGGATAGAGAGAAAGGAAAAGGAGGTGGGGTAGTGTTGCTGGTTAGAGAGGAGATTAACGCAATGGAAAGGAAGGACATTAGTTTGGAGGATGTGGAATCGGTATGGGTAGAGCTGCGAAACAATAAGGGGCAGAAAACGCTGGTGGGTGTTGTGTACAGGCCACCTAACAGTAGTAGTGAAGTTGGGGATGGCATCAAACAGGAAATTAGAAATGCTTGCGACAAAGGCAAAGCAGTTATAATGGGTGACTTCAATCTACATATAGATTGGGTGAATCAAACTGGCAGGGGTGCTGAGGAAGAGGATTTCTTGGAATGTATGCGGGATAGTTATCTAAACCAACATGTAGAGGAACCAACGAGAGAGCTGGCTATTTTAGACTGGGTATTGAGTAATGAGGAAGGGTTAGTTAGTAGTCTTGTTGTGCGTGGCCCCTTGGGCAAGAGTGACCATAATATGGTTGAGTTCTTCATTAGGATGGAGAGTGACATTGTTAATTCAGAAACAATGGTTTTGAACTTAAAGAAAGATAACTTTGAGGGTATGAGACGTGAATTGGCCAAGATTGACTGGCAATTAATTCTAAAAGGGTTGACGGTGGATATGCAATGGAAGGCATTTAAAGACTACATGGATGAACTACAAAAATTGTTCATCCCAGTTTGGCAAAAGAATAAATCAGGGAAGGTAGTGCATCCATGGATAACAAGGGAAATCAGGGATAGTATCAAAGCAAAGGATGATGCGTACAAACTAGCCAGAAAAAGCAGCATACCCGGAGGACTGGGAGAAATTCAGAGACCAGCAGAGGAGGACGAAGGGCTTAATTAGAAAAGGAAAAATGGATTATGAAAGAAAACTGGCAGTGAACATAAAAACTGACTGCAAAAGTTTTTATAGATATGTGAAAAGAAAGAGATTAGTTAAAACAAATGTAGGTCCCTTGCAGTCAGAAACAGGTGAGTTGATCATGGGGAACCAGGATATGGCGGACCAATTGAATAACTACTTTGGTTCCGTCTTCACTAAGGAAGACATAAATGATCTGCCGGAAATAGCAGGGGCCCGCGGGTCAAAGGAGGTGGAGGAATTGAGTGAAATCCAGGTTAGTCGGGAAGTGGTGTTGGGTAAATTGAATGGATTAAAGGCCGATAAATCCCCAGGGCCAGATAGGCTGCATCCCAGAGTACTTAAGGAAGTAGCTCCAGAAATAGTGGATGCATTAGTAATAATCTTTCAAAACTCTTTAGATTCTGGAGTAGTTCCAGAGGATTGGCGGGTAGCAAACGTAACCCCACTTTTTAAGAAGGGAGGGAGAGAGAAAACGGGGAATTACAGACCAGTTAGCCTAACATCGGTAGTGGGGAAACTGCTAGAGTCAGTTATTAAAGATGGGATAGCAGCACATTTGGAAAGTGGTGAAATCATTGGACAAAGTCAGCATGGATTTACGAAAGGTAAATCATGTCTGACGAATCTTATAGAATTTTTCGAGGATGTAACTAGTAGCGTGGATAGGGGAGAACCAGTGGATGTGGTGTATCTGGACTTCCAGAAGGCTTTCGACAAGGTCCCACATAAGAGATTAGTATACAAACTTAAAGCACATGGCATTGGGGGTTCAGTATTGATGTGGATAGAGAACTGGCTGGCAAACAGGAAGCAAAGAGTAGGAGTAAACGGGTCCTTTTCACAATGGCAGGCAGTGACTAGTGGGGTACCGCAAGGCTCAGTACTGGGACCCCAGCTATTTACAATATATATTAATGATCTGGATGAGGGAATTGAAGGCAATATCTCCAAGTTTGCGGATGACACTAAGCTGGGGGGCAGTGTTAGGGGTGAGGAGGATGCTAGGAGACTGCAAGGTGACTTGGATAGGCTGGGTGAGTGGGCAAATGTTTGGCAGATGCAGTTTAATGTGGATAAATGTGAGGTTATCCATTTTGGTGGCAAAAACGGGAAAGCAGATTATTATCTAAACGGTGGCCGATTGGGAAAGGGGGAGATGCAGCGAGACCTGGGTGTCATGGTACACCAGTCATTGAAGGTAGGCATGCAGGTGCAGCAGGCAGTAAAGAAAGCGAATGGCATGTTGGCTTTCATAGCAAGAGGATTTGAGTATAGGAGCAGGGAGGTTCTACTGCAGTTGTATAGGGTCTTGGTGAGACCACACCTGGAGTATTGCGTGCAGTTTTGGTCTCCAAATCTGAGGAAGGACATTATTGCCATAGAGGGAGTGCAGAGAAGGTTCACCAGACTGATTCCTGGGATGTCAGGACTGTCTTATGAAGAAAGACTGGATAGACTTGGTTTATACTCTCTAGAATTTAGGAGATTGAGAGGGGATCTTATAGAAACTTACAAAATTCTTAAAGGGTTGGACAGGCTAGATGCAGGAAGATTGTTCCCGATGTTGGGGAAGTCCAGGACAAGGGGTCACAGCTTAAGGATAAGGGGGAAATCCTTTAAAACCGAGATGAGGAGAACTTTTTTCACACAGAGAGAGTGGTGAATCTCTGGAACTCTCTGCCACAGAGGGTAGTTGAGGCCAGTTCATTGGCTATATTTAAGAGGGAGTTAGATGTGGCCCTTGTGGCCAAGGGGATCAGAGGGTATGGAGAGAAGGCAGGTACGGGATACTGAGTTGGATGATCAGCCATGATCATATTAAATGGCGGTGCAGGCTCGAAGGGCCGAATGGCTAATCCTGCACCTAATTTCTATGTTTCTATGTTTCTATGACTACATTGAGGCATGGGCTGATTGGAGCTATCTAGCTATCAATCTGTGACATCACCAGGTCCCCTAACATGAACTTCCATCAATTACCACACACGTCACTGGACCAGCAACAAAAGAGTCCTCAACAACAGTATCCTGTGGCAAATGACCAGCCTCTGACAGCCTCCAAGTCTGTCCACAACATTCGAAAATGTAATGGAATACTGTTAATTTGCTTGATTGAGCATTGCTTCAAAAATTCTTAAGAAGCTTTACACCATTAAAGAGAGCAATGAACTGAACCCAACCCCAATGAGTGTTTAGTTGGGAAGTATTTGATGCAGATGGTAAATGTTAATATTAAAATTATAGGCATCCACGAGAAAATATAGATAGAATTAATTTGGCACATAGAAAGGTCATGGCAATCTATACTGCATTTCTATTTATCCATGCTATCTTTTGATATCTATTATCTATATTACTAAAACTCTGAACTTGACCGCTTTTGGCCCACTGTGCTGCGATTTCCAACAGAACGCCGCCACATACGGCCATCATTTATGGCCACCTCGCTCAGAGCCCCCCTCCGCCTTACGGGTGCAGAGGATTTTTCCCATCGATGACAAATCAGAGAGATATTAATGTTTTTTTTAAAGTCACCATTCTTTCTGCTGCCCCTGCTGGAGGGAGGGGGAGGGACTATAAAACCAGGAAATGGTGTGCCTCACTCAGTCTCTGCAAGATGGATGAATCCAAGGGTCACGTCTCTCTGAGCTCTGAATAACACTGAACAAATGTCTACACAACTGTGAGTCCCCTTAATGTGGTTTGAAAATGAAAATATGGTTTGTTTGAAGTAAAAAGGCACTGACTGCAAATGGTTGTTTGGGTGCTTGAAGTTGAAAGGCACAACTTACTGCAAATGGTGGCTTGGGTGCTTTGGCTTGAAGTTGAAAGGCACTACTTACTGCAAATGGTGGCTCGGGAGCTTTGGTTTAAAGTTGAAAGGCACTACTTACTGCAACTGGTGGTTGGGAGCTTTGGCTTGAAGTTGAAAGGCACTACTTACGGCAAATGGTGGCTTGGGTGCTTTGGCTTGAAGTTGAAAGGCACTACTTACTGCAAATGGTGGCATGAAGTTGAAAGGCACTACATACTGCAAATAGTGGCTTGGGTGCTTTGCCTTGAAGTTGAGAGGCACTACTTACTGCAAATGGTGGCTTGGGTGCTTTGGCTTGAAGTCGAAAGGCACTACTTACTGTAGATGGCTAGCGCATGTGCCTTTAACATAGTGACCTCACCACCACTAACCACTCCCCCTATTAGATGTATAATTGCAACCTCCCCGCCTATAGCTCTCTCTCTAGCTCCGGTGACAGACCACGTACAGCTAGAACAGTAGTACTTGTGAACTGTTAATAAACAATTAGTAAAGACACGATGTGTTGGTGAGACTTCTTTACATGGTGTCACAGCTGTGACTCCGCGCCTCCTGTTTGCCGGTTTTTATTTTCTTCTGTCCCAGTACCCCATCCCAGTTTCCTTCTCTCGTGCCATGGCTAACTCTTGCCGCAAGCCCGACGCGCTTGTCTTTGATGAGGACATTGCCCACCGCTGGGATGTCTTCCGACGTGACTTCCAGCATTATGTGACGATCGCCCACCCTGCTGCCACCGCTGAGACGCGAGCCTCTCTGCTCCTCAACCTGGCCGGTCCCGACGCCCTGGAACGGTCCGAGTCGTTTGTGTATGCTGCTGGTGAAGATGCCCGTGACCCGGTATGTCTCATAGCTAAGTTTACTGCGATGTGTGACGTCCCCACCAACTGCATTTTAGAGCGTTTTAAGATGTTCAGCCGACGTCAGAACCCTGACGAGTCGGTCAACAACTATATCGCCGCCTTGAGACACATGGCCAGGCGTTGTCGCCTGGATGCTCTGACCCCCGAACAGGTGACCCGAGACATCCTAGTCTATGGCCTCCGTGACGCTAAGCTGAGAGCAGAACTTCTGCGGAGGCCTGATCTGTCTCTGGAAGAGGCTCTGCACGCCTCCCGCATGGCTGAGGCTGTCGCCTCCACCCTGCCGCCTGATGACCAGGACATTAACTTTGCCTCTGCCGCCGGCCGGCGGCAGGACGTTGCCCCGCGGCGGCAACAGGGTCCTCCTGCACCCAGGTCCGGCGTCGCTCGCCGTTGCCCTAACTGCAACTTTGCCTCACACCAGTTCAATGTGTGCCCTGCTTTGGGGAAAACCTGCAACTTCTGCAAGAAGCTCAATCATTTCTCTGCAGCCTGCCGCGCCCGAGGGAAGCAAGCCCCCCCCTCTTCGGAGAATGCCAGTTCTCCTTGCTCAGGCTGATAGCGTGCCTGGCTCCGTGTCCCTGCCTGACGAACTCCCTTTGTCTGATACCAGTTCCTCCCAAGGGGAGACCAGCGTGTTTTCGCTCTTGGATGCTCATGCTTTGGTTGCAAACCCCTCAGTCCGTGTGACCGTCAATGGTACGACCTTCTCAGCGAAGATAGATACAGGTGCTTTTACGAATGTTATGTCAACAAGCCTGTTTCGGCAGATAAGGTCTGGTGAGAAAGTGTCTGCTGCCCACTCCAGCCTGCATGCCTATGGGGGAGCCGTACTCGTTCCCGTGGGAAAGACAACCCTGCACTGCAAAGTCCTGGAGGCCTCTCGGCCCCTCACTTTCTACCTGCTAGACTCCGACAACGTTACTTTGCTGGGCGCCCGGGCGTGCCAAGACCTCGGTTTGGTCTCCTTTCACCGTGATATCCACCAGGTGCGGACCCTCATGGACCCCCTGCGTGAATACCCTGACCGTTTTGACGATAAGCTGGGAAAGCTGCCCAGCTGCTACAAGATTGCTGTAGACTCCAGCATAGAGCCTGTGATCCGCCCGCCACACCGCGTCTCCTTCGCCATGAAGGACAAGGTGAAATCTGCATTGCTCAACATGGTCTCCATGGGCATCCTGAAAGAGGTGAGCGAGCCCACCCGGTGGGTCTCCACCATGGTCGTGGCTGCGAAGAAGGACAAATCTGAAATTCGTATCTGCATCAAACCCAAGGACCTGAACCTGGCCATCAAGCACCCGCACTACCCGATGCGCACGGTAGAGGACGTCGCCGCGCAGGTTGGCCCGGCCACTGTTTTTTCGGTCCTCGATGCCAAGAGCTCTTTCTGGCAAATACCGTTAGACGAGCGTTCCTCCTACCTGACGACCTTCAGCACGCCTTTCAGAAGATTTCGGTTTTTATGTATGCCATTCGGCATTAACTCTGCCAGTGAGGTGTTCCAGCGGACCATGGAGCAGCTGTTCGCCGGTCTGCCATGTGCCATCATCGTCGACGACATCCTGGTCTACGGCAGGGACGAGGCTGAGCACGACCTCCACCTCCGTCAGGTCCTGGATCGGGCCCGGGAAATCAACCTGAAGCTTAACCCGAAAAAGTGCCGCATCCGCGTTAAAGAAGTCACCTACGTGGACCACGTCTTCACTGCCTCGGGGCTGAAGCCTGACCCGAAGAAAACGGCTGCCGTCTCCGGGATGTCCTCTCCCACCGATGTGCCCGGTCTGCAGCGTTTCCTGGGCATGGTGAATTACCTGGGAAAGTTTATCCCTGACCTCAGCGAACTGAGTGCGCCCCTGAGGGAGCTCATCAAGAAGGACACTGCCTGGGCCTGGTTCCCGCATCACCAACGCGCCTTCGACGTCCTGAAGTCCCGACTGGTCAGCACCCCCACCCTCAAATTCTTTGACCTACAGCGCCCCATAATTCTCACCTGCGACGCTTCCAAGTTTGGTTTGGGTGCCGCTTGCCTGCAGCTCCACGATGGCCGGCAGCTGCCTGTTTCCTATGCGTCCCGCACCATGACCCCTGCCGAGCAGCGCTACGCTCAAATTGAAAAGGAGCTCCTTGCTGTGGTGTTTGCTTGCTCCAAGTTTAAGGACTACATTCTGGGCAACACCTTCACGATTGAGACCGACCACCAGCCGCTGGTGACCATTCTGAACAAGCCGATCCACGCTGCCTCTTCCAGGCTGCAGCGCATGATGCTGCAGCTGCAGCGGTTTACTTTTGATATCGTGTATCGCAAGGGCAAAGACATGTTCGTGGCCGACACGCTGTCCCGCGCACCGCTGCCGTCCTCTGCCCGCCACCCCTACGAATCGTCAGACCTGATGGTCCTTAACGTCAACTTTGTGCCTTCGCAGCAGATGCAGTCCCTGGTTTCCCACACCGCCAAAGATCCTGCCCTGCAGCTACTCGCCGACGTCATCCGACGTGGCTGGCCTGAGCGCCGGTCCTCCTTGCCGGCCAGTGTGGTCCCGTACTTCCTGGTCCGCGACGAACTTGTCCTGCACGACGGCGTGGTGGTGAAGGGGCACAAGGTCGTGGTGCCCGAAGCTCTGCGGAACCTCTATTTTCGATCTGCCCACAACGGTCATCCTGGGGCCGAGGCCACTCTGTCCAGCGCCCAGGGCCAGTTCTACTGGCCCAGCATGGCCCATGACATCCGGGAGTGGGTCTCTGCATGCCCTACTTGCAACAGCCTAGCTCCACATCAGCAACGACAGCCGCTTCTGCAACAACCTGCCCCTGCCCTGCCCTGGATGGCGGTCGCCACTGACATTTTCGAGTGGCGTGGCAAACACTTCCTGGTCCTCGTTGACTCTTATTCCAACTGGTTTGAGGTCGACCAGCTCCACTCACTCACCTCCTCGGCTGTCATCGGGAAGCTGCGCTGCCACTTTGCCACTTTCGGCTCCCCAGCTCGCCTACAATCTGACAACGGCAGCCAGTTCACCAGTGCCGAGTTCCAGCGTTTCGCTACCAACTGGAATTTCAAGCATTATACCAGCAGTCCCGAGTACCCACAAAGCAACGGCCTGGCGGAACGAGCTGTCCGCAGTGCTAAGGACTTGCTGGAGCACTGCCGACTGTCAAAGTCCGATTTCTACCTGGCCCTCCTTAATCTGCGCAACATCTCCCGAGACTCTGCCCTGGGATCGCCTGCTCAGCGGCTGATGGCTCGAAAAACTCGCCCCCCTCTCCCTGTTACCCAACAGTCCCTTGCGCCCACCGTTCTCCAGCCCGCTGCCGTCCAGGAGCGCATTGCCGCTAAACACGACGTGCAGAAGCGTTCCCACGACCGGTCCTGCGGCCCCCTGCCACGTCTGTTTCCCGGCCAAATCGTCCTGATGCAGACAGCCTCCGGTCACTCCAAGCTCACCACTGTGGTCGGCGATGCTGGTTCGCCGCGGTCCTACTTGGTCGACCACGACGGTACCATCTATCGCCGCTCACGCCAGGATCTCCTGCTCGTCAACGAGCCCCCTCCTCCACCTGCTGATCCCTTCTCTCCTCCCTTGCCCGCAGCTCCTCCAGCGGTTCCACGGATGCCTCGCTCCCTGCCTTCTCAAGTGTTCCAGCCACCCTCTCCGCCACCCAGCCCTCGTTCGCCCTCCGCTCTGCCCCCGGCTGTTCCTGCGCCCGTTCCGCTGCCTTCGCCGGCCGCCTCTCCCCCTGGTTCCCCGGTTCGCTCGCCCGCCCGGGCTCCCGCTCCTGTTGTTCCTGCAGGAGGAGGATGTGGCGAACAGCGCACCCGGTCTGGCAGGCTGGTTAAGCCGCCTGTCCGGTATGGGGATTTCGCTTAGTTGTTTAACTGTTTGTTTACCTGCTTGTAGCGCATGAGACGTGGTCGCTTGGTCACTACTGTATTGCTTTGTTTCTAAGAGGAAGGATGTAGATGGCTAGTGCATGTGCCTTTAACATAGTGACCTCACCACCACTAACCACTCCCCCTATTAGATGTATAATTGTAACCACCCCGCCTATAGCTCTCTCTCTAGCTCCGGTGACAGACCACGTACAGCTAGAACAGTAGTACTTGTGAACTGTTAATAAACAATTAGTAAAGACACGATGTGTTGGTGAGACTTCTTTACACTTACTACAAATGGTGGCGGGTGCTTTGGCTTGAAGTTGAAAGGCACTACGTACTGCAAATGGTGGCTTGGGTGCTTTGGCTTGAAAGGCACTACTTACTGCAAATGGTGGCATGGGTGTATTGGCTTGAAGTTGAAAGGCACTACTTACTGCAAATGGTGGCATGAAGTTGAAAGGCACTACTTACTGCAAATGGTGGCTTGGGAGTTTTGGTTTGAAGTTGAAAGGCACTACTTACTGCAAATGGTGGCTTGGGTGCTTTGGCTTGAAGTTGAAAGGCACTATTTACTGGAAATTGTGGCTTGGGTGCTTAGGCTTGAAGTTGAAAGGCACTACTTACTGCAAATGGTGGCTTAGGTGCTTTGGCTTGAAGTTGAAAGGCACTACTCCAAATGTACTTACTTCCTGTTTGCACTGTATATTGATTTTTGATAAAAGGCTACTACTTACGGTTGTGATTTTTGGCCATCTTACTCAGTCCCCCCTCCGCTGAGCAGGTGCAGAGAATTCTTCCCATCAATGAAAAATAAAAGTGTTATTAGTGTTTAAAAAATGTTGAGAATCTCTCTCCTGTCAATCACGCCATGAAAGCTACATCTTTCCCGGTGGGAGGGGGAGGGGTTATAAAACCCGGAAGTATGGGTGTGGCTCAGTCTCAGCATGATGGTGGAGGGAGAGGTCACAAATCTGTCCGAGCTGTGAATCAACTGAACACACTGA
Organism: Leucoraja erinaceus; assembly: GCF_028641065.1. Lineage (NCBI taxonomy): Eukaryota > Metazoa > Chordata > Chondrichthyes > Rajiformes > Rajidae > Leucoraja > Leucoraja erinaceus. The sequence goes on from NC_073382.1 coordinate 72,345,829, forward strand.
ATGTCTACTGTATTGTGAGTTTGGTGTTTTGTGTGGTTTTATGGTGGTTTCACAATTCATGAAATGGTATGAAGCTGCAATTGAATTTGGTGGCCTTGCATCCTGCTTGAAGTGGTATGAAACTGCACTGAATTTGGTGGCCTTGCACCCTGCTGAAAGTGGTATGAAACTGCACTTGAATTTTGTGGCCTTTGATCCAGCTTGAAATGGTATGAAACTGCACTTGAATTCAGAGGCCTTGCACCCTGCTCATAGAGGTAAGGAACTGCACTTGAATTTGGTGGCCTTGCACCCTGCTTGAAATGGAATTTCAAGGAATAGTCATGAGTCAATTGCCAGCCCACCAGCCGTGAGTGAGCAGCCAGCAGATCAGGCTTGAGGGACTGAGCTGCCACCCCAAGAACCCATACTAGCACTCCAGAAAGCCCCCCCCCCCACTGGCCACCAATTTTGGAATTGGTGGAGAGGTGGAATATTGCGTCGGGGGACCAGCCCTCCCGTGTGAACATGGGACCCAACGGATCCCACTTAGTCTAGTTACTAAATAAAACATTAATTTCTGTCTTGAGATCAGCTATTACAGCATAATTTTGAATAGAGATTGGGGAAATCAGGATTTATACCCTTTGTATAAAGACAATTAGCAAATAAATCAAAGCTATTGCCCAAAGAAAGTTGGTCATTGAGAAAACAATGAGCAAAATTGACTTTTGTGTTCAAAGTAATGTGAGTTCCACGTTCCTCATAGTCCGTGTACTATTTTGTAACAGTATCAATAGTTAAAATCACCTGTAATGACAATTTCAAACCTTTCCATTGTCATTACTACACAGGCAGGGGGGAGTGAAACAAATTTAAGCAGTCGATAATAAAAATAAATCTTCCAGTTGTTATTTGCAGTTTCATTGATTTTAATTGAAGGTGTTGTAAATACAAAGAAGTGAAGAATGGCTCCTGCATCACCAGATTAAAAAAAGGTTAAAGAGCCAACACTTTCATGAATGGAAGTCCCTCTTTGAAAATACTCCTGGTAATTCTTACCTTCATTTGCTGAAGGTCATTGAAAATTAGCATTCCTGAGGCTTTGTTTTGTAGGCCTAAACTTGGCATGCATCAGAGCTCTTTCAGTAAACAACAATTAAGCCCCACTACATAAACTGCCCATAAATCAGTCTCAGATTTGCGTTTCTACTCTCTTAGGTTTTATTATGCTTATTAGCCATCAATATTATAATTACTGCACACCAGGATGCTTTCGATCAGTGTAAAATTTGCGAATCTAAATCATTTTCATTTTATTATTACTGCACTGAAGAAAATATATAGCAAAGGTTGAATTTAACAATTTGTGGAGAATAGATTTATTTATCTCTCTGCAAATAAAACCCTTTGGGGCACAAGTATTCCATTAAAGTTGAAATAATTTTAATGAATACATTGGATGTTGAATGAGTATCGCTGGGTGAGAGTAATAGATAAACAGCTTCTATTCATCCATAGATCAACAAGCAGTTCTGCTATTTCATATCACTTGCACAGAGAAACTCCAAATGCGATCACCTTTAGGGCACAAGTGTTCCCAGAAAACTTAGTAATTTACTGCTCCCTTCGAATGCAAGATGACATTCAGTGAAATATAGTAGCGACAAAGAGTGGCTATCGATCCCCCTCTACATTAAAACTATTTACAATGATTGGTCAGGCTACTCCGAGAATATGATGTTGAATTTAACTGTGGTTCACATTTCAGGGTGAACATATGTTTGGACCACAAGATGGAGTCCTTGGTGCATACTCCAGAAGATCCTTATGGTTCTTATGAAAAGGAAACAAACTGGGCTGCTTGCAGCTTTCAGGGGAATCCTGATTTATTTAGTAACACAGCACTGGAAGAAGGCTCAAAATATTGTAGACTGACTTACCATGTCATTTTATTGATTCATTGGAGGGAAAACACATTAAGATATCATTATGGATTAAACAGCAAGGACAACTACTCGTTACCTTCTGTAGGAAGGAACTACAGATGCAGGTTTACACCAAAGATAGACACAAAAAGGTGGAGTTGCTCAGTGGGTCAGGCAACATCCCTGGAGAAAAGGACAAGGTGACGTTTTGGATCGAAACATTTCCTCATATGGTTTGCTCGGGATTTCTGAGGATCATTGGGAGTCAATTATGTAACTGCAGAACTTGAGTTACTTATAGCCCACATCAAGTGAGGATAGAAGGCATCAATTCCCAAAGGTGAATTAGTTGGTCGTCACAACAATTTAACTGATTTACATCTCTGTTTCCGGTGACTAAGAAAAACCCAAGTTTTTAATAACATTTCAGTTTTCCACATCAACAGTAAGAAGCCAGCTTCTGCTGTGGACAATGATTTACCAACCCTCCATGTTATTCTTCTGTTACAAATAATGGCAGAATCTCCAAGTCATTAACGGGAGGGGGCTTGGGAGGGTGCAAACTAAATGCGACACAGGAAACAGACTATCGACTGACATCTATTATAAACCCACTGACTCCCATAGCTATCTAGACTATACCTCTTCCTACCCTGCTTCCTGTAAAGACTCTATCCCCTACTCCCCTACTCCCAAATCCTCCCTCTATGCTGCATCTGCGCCCAAGATGAGGTGTTCCATACCAAGTCATCGGAGATGTCCTCATTTGTTAGGAAGCGGGGGGTTCCCCTCTTAAATTATAGATGAGGTTCTCACTAGGGTCTCCTCTCACCCATCCCCTACCCGTAGCCCCCACGGGAGGCCGGCTCCAGGCTGCAGGCAGTGCCCAAGTATTGGGGGGGGGGGGGGGGGGGGGGGGGGGGGGAGGGGGGGAAGGGTGACGTCACTTGCAGAGCGAGCAAGATTACAGTGGGTTTTTTTGTCAAAGTCTTCAAATTCTTGAACATTTTCATCAATAACTGGAGAAATAAAGCATGAATTTTTCAGATAAGGAAATTTCGGACTCCAGGGGGAAAATCTCTAACGGAATATGTAACATTTTTACCGTTGATGATTCGATTTTACAAGAAGATGTGATTATACACAAACAGACACACACACGAACAAACACACACACACACACACACATCCAAGATCAGAGTTTTAATAGGTACTAGATTAGACTAGACTAGACTAAGTGGGTCCCAGCTTCGCATGGGAGGGCTGGTTCCCTCAATGCAATATTCCACCTCTCCACCAATTCCAATATTGCTGGCCAGTGAGTGGGAGGGAGGGGGGGGGCTTTCTGGAGTGCTAGCATGGGTGTTGTGGGCTGAAGGGAATGGTTTCCAGATGGCTAGTATGGACATTGTGGGCTGAATGGAATCTTGGGCTGGCAACTCAATCACTGAGGCCTGGCAGCTCAGTCACTCAGGCCTGGCGGGCTGGCAGCTCAGAAACTGCCAGGAATTCTGCCAAGAACAGGTGACAGACTGAGAGAGAAGGGAGAGAGGGTGGACAATCAATTTTAGATATTTTCATCTTTTTTTAGATCACAGCAATGGAGGAAAGTCTATCCTTGCGTGGATCTCTGGAGTGCTAGTATGGGTGTTGTGGGCTGAAGGGACTGGTTTCCGGAGGGCTAGCATGGACATTGTGGACTGAATGGATTCTTGGACTTGCAGTTCAGTGAGTCATGGCTGGTGGGCTGGCACTTTAGTCACTTACAGCTGGTGGGCTGACAGTTCACATACTCATGGCTGGTGGGCTGGCAGTCCAGTCACTCACGGCTGTTGTGGTGACAGTTCACTCAGTCACCCCTCCTCCCCTCCCACTCTGCTCCTTGCCATTCCCCTCCCCCCACGCATTCAGTCCATCTCCCCTCAACCTCCCCCCCATGCACCCTTAGTGGCTATCCGACAGCGCAGCCATTCCTGCCTATTAGGTACCTATTGTGATGAAGAACACACGGGCATGGCAAGTAGAAAAATGATCTATTAAAGTTTAAAATGTCACAGCACTTCAAGCAGAGTGTAGGCTGCAAATCCAATGTCACAGCACTTCAAGCAGAGTGGAGGCAGCAAATCCAATGTCACAGCATTCAAGCAGAGTGCAGGCAGCAAATCTAATGTCACAGCACTTCAAGCAGAGTGTAGGCTGCAAATCCAATGTCACAACACTTTCAGCAGAGTGGAGGCAGCAAATCCAATGTCACAGCACTTCAAGCAGAGTGCAAGCAGCTAATCCAATGTCACAGCGCTTCAAGCAGAATGCAGGCACCCAATCCAATGTCACAGCATTTCAAGCAGAGTGCCGGCAGCAAATCCAATGTCACAGCACCTCAAGCAGAGTGCAGGCAGCCAATCCAATGTCACAGCACTTGATGCAGAGCAGCAAATCCAATCTCACAGCACTTCAAGCAGAGTGCAGGCCAGCAAATCCAATTTCACAGTATTTCAAGCAGAGTGCAGGCTAGCAAATTCACACACACACACACACACACACACACACACACACACACACACGCACACGCACACGCACACGCACACACACTCGCACTCGCACACACACACACACACTCGCACTCACACACACACTCGCACACAATCACACTCACGCACACATACGCACACACACACAGACACACACCATATATATGGCAGTAAACTCTCTTGAATTTACTTACACGGCTCAGCGCAGCTCTCCACTTTGGGGCCTACACAGTTAGCAGCACTTCCGCAATCACAGACACTCACACACACACTCTATATATATGGCAGTAAACTCTCTTGAATATTCACATGGCTCAGCGCGGCTCTCCACTTTGGGGATTTCGCAATCAGCGCGACCTCTACACTCACCAGAGATTACGCAATCAGCGCGAGCTGTCCACTAAGCGAAGTCACAAAATGAGCGGGACTTTTGAACCAAACACAGTCAGGTCTAATAAAGCATTGCAGTTTCAAGTACAGGCAGGGCAGCAGGCCAAACAACTCATTTCATTTTCATTATTTATAATTTTTTCAAGTACATTGCAGACTCACAGTTCAGTTGATTCCCAGCTTAGAATCTCCCTCGCCATCTTGCAGAGAGACTGAGTCACATCCAGCCATCCAGGGTTTTATAGTCCTGCCCCCTGCCCCCCTCCCCAGAATGGGCGGTACCTTCATTGCGATGATTGACAGGTGAGAGGATCTCAAGGTTTTTTTTATACACCCATAACTCTTATTTTTAATCGATGGGAAAAATCCGCAGGGCCTGATCAGCGGAGGAGGACTGAGTAAGATGGCCAAAAATCATAGCAATATATGGTAGCGTTTTTTTTTTCTAAAATCAATATACAGCGCAGATAGGAAGTGGTCATGATGAGACTTAATTATATAGATATGATATGCATTCAGAGTAGAATAGAAAAGCAAAGTATTTGCTGGGGGTGTCCTTATTGTATTTGCTTGAAGGTCACAAATATACAATTATAAAACTAGGAGTCATAGAAAATCCTAGTTGTACAACATAGAAATAGACGCTTTGGCCCACCTCATCCATACCTTGATGTCTACCTATCTTAATCCCATTTGCCTGCATCAGGCCCTTATCCGTTTACTCCCATCCTATACACAAACCTGTCCAGGCATCTTTTATGCTGTAATTGTATCTGCCTCTACTACTTACTCGGGCAGCTCATTCCATGTAACCACCACACTCTGTGAAAAACCTATTCCTCGGGTCTCCTTTAAATTTTTCCAATCTCACCTAAAACCGGTACCCTCTAGGTGTAGACACCCCCCACTCTAAGAAAAATACTAGGGAGCTAGAATGCTTCAACTCGTGGGACAATCTCTAAGGAGGGGCATTGATTACAGATCGGTCATTCAAAATTCAGTCATGCAAGAACTTCTCACGGATGGTAGTGAATTCCTAGAGTTCTCTATACTAAAGCGTTAAAGAGGTTAGATCATCGAGGGTACTTACAGAAGTAGATACATTTTTGGAAGCCCAGGAAAATTAGGAAAAAGGGAAATGAGGTGAAGGCTAGGCAAATCAGACATTCAGATTGTATGGGAGGATAGGCTGGAAGGGCTGAGTGGCCAACTCCTGCCTCTATTTTCTTATAATGTTTCTGACTAATTTGAATGTAAATAATCCCTTGACACTAATTGAACAGGAACACGAATTCTTCTGGTCCAATATTTCTTCCTCAACCAATATCACTGACAAATTCAATGGCTGTGAACTAACTGCCGTTTGTTAAAATTCGTTGAGTACAAATTGGATGCTGTGTTTTCTTCCACTATAAAGGGTGATTACTCCTCATAAACAAAAAGAGTCCATTGGTTGGTAAGCACTTTAAGACATCCTTAGGCTAACAAAGAGATTGTATGAATGCAAATGTATTCTTTCATTCAGAAACTAGAGTACTAACCAAAGGAATAATCAATTTTACGGTGATCCTGTTTGAGATTGTGGGAATTTTATCCAATGAAGATGAAAAAGTTTGTGACATCTTTTGAAACAACTTTTGTTCCGGTAACTAGGAAACAAAGAAATAGGCCAGAATTTTCTAGCAATGGCTTATCATGTAGGATTGGCACTGATAATTAAAATAAACTGGTGCCCCTTTTGTACGGTCCACTCAATAGGAACTTCTGAAAACTAGAGGAAACCTTGCTGTCAAGGATGTGTCATGAATAGAACTTTCCTCCCCTTAATTTAATCAGGGGACTACAGGAAAGCAAAAGTCCTGAACAGCGAGCTAATCTTGCCCATTTTTTCAGTTAGAACTTGCTAAGGAACTGCTGCTAGGGGGTTGGGCTCAGCTATATGGATTATTTGACCCTCTTCCAGGGAATGCGAGACCTGTAAAGTGGAACATGAACTGGAGGGGCATTAACTTCCTGGGAAAGATATTTGCTAGTGTTATTTGGGAGGTTCAAACTACTCTAGACGGGGGTGGAAGCCAAATCAACAGTGTGGCATATGGGTGAAGAGAGCCTGATATAAATGTCAATGTGAGAAAGTTCTGCAGACAAACTTACATTTATTTTGATCCAAAATGAGTGACAGGTAACGTAGATGAACTCAGAGTGTGGATTGGAACAGTATATGAGATTGGGATATTGTAGCAATAACAGAAATATAGCTGGGAGAGGGCTAGGACTGCAGCTGAATGATCCAGTGTACAATTGCTGCAGGTGTAATATAGTTAGAGTTGAAAGTGGAGGGGGAGTTGCATTCTTGATTATTGAGGACCTCACAGTAGTAGTCAAGGACTCAGCCACCCAGCACGACACCTGGAGGCTGCAGCAAATCGTCCGATCAGCAGAGAAGGTTAATGGCTGCAACCTTCCCTCCATTGATGAATTGTACACTGGGCAAGGGCCAGGAAGCGAGCGGGCAAGATCATCTTTGACCCCTCTCACCCTGGCCACAAACTCTTTGAATCACTTCCATCAGGAAGGCGACTCCGGATTGTCAAAGCTGCCACAGCCAGACACAAAAACAGTTTTTATGTATTGTATTGTATTGTATTCAAATTTATTGTCATTGTCTCAATTTGAGACAACGAAATGAATTTTCCTTACAGGCAGTATCATTAAAAAAATCACAAAGAAATTATAAAAATAAATAATAAATAAATAGTAAAACATATTAAAAATAAAATTGAAATTGACATCCCAAAATTTAAAAAAAAAACAAAAACAGAAGTCATAGACACAAACATAATTTAAATGGCACCCAGTATGAGGACATCAACATAGTCCAAAAGCCTCCCCTCCATGTACAAGCGTGGACGGGGCTGCCAAGCACCCCCGGTGCAAGGATCCTGTTGGCCCGATGTTCAGGCTCTGCATTCAACACCATGGTGCCAGACGCCGAACCCCGACTTTGAGCATCCTCCTCCTCAGTGGCCCGAACCCCTCTGATCGGTGCCGCCTCCCGCTTCCCGGAGTCAGGAAGCTCCTGAGTCCGCAGGGGAAAGCACGGGCAGAGTCGCAGGACCCCGCGTTGATTAGTCAGCGCCGCCCGCGTTGGGAGCTCTGCAAACCGCAGCTCCGTGATCTTGGTGCAGCAGGTCCAGCACTCCACCTCCAAACGGCGACCTCTGTCAAGGCATCACCAGTTTGCGCGATGTTCACAACGCTGTCCCGCCGCTGCTGGAGCTCCGGATCCCAGCAGGAAAGGCCGCGCTACAGACAGGTAGTGTAGGCACGCTGTGGGGGGGGGGGGGGGGGGGGCAACAACGCGACTCGCTCATAGTCGCTCCTCAAGACAGGGAAGCGGCTGAAGACTTTATCCCCCACACCCCTCCCCTAACCCCACTCACCACATAAAAAACACAAAAAAAACACACTGTGGAGTCTTTTAAATAAACAAAAAAACATCAAAAGATAAGGACCTGTAGGTGGAGGCTGCTGGCACCATGCCACTCACAATACAGTACAATACAATGAACACATCTACGAGTAGTTGCTCTACTCAACAGACAAAAATCTGTAGTCTCCCTTTGATAGAAACATAGAAACATAGAAATTAGGTGCAGGAGTAGGCCATTCGGCCCTTCGAGCCTGCACCGCCATTTAATATGATCATGGCTGATCATCCAACTCAGTATCCCGTACCTGCCTTCTCTCCATACCCTCTGATCCCCTTGGCCACAAGGGCCACATCTAACTCCCTCTTAAATATAGCCAATCAACTGGCCTCAACTACCCTCTGTGGCAGAGAGTTCCAGAGATTCACCACTCTCTGTGTGAAAAAAGTTCTTCTCATCTCGGTTTTAAAGGATTTCCCCCTTATCCTTAAGATGTGACCCCTTGTCCTGGACTTCCCCCATCTCACAATCTTCCTGCATCTAGCCTGTCCAACCCCTTAAGAATTTTGTAAGTTTCTATAAGATCCCCTCTCAATCTCCGACTCTAGAGAGTATCAAAGCAAGTCCATCAGTCTTTCTTCATAAGACAGTCCTGACATCCCAGGAATCATCTGGTGTTGCTCTAACTCAAACAATGTGGAACCCTTCTCTGCACTCCCTCTATGGCAAGTTTGTTAACATATGATCTGGTATTTTGTTGGTTCACACGCTTGATCAATGGTGTTTTATCATTAATGTTTTATTATTATTAATGTTTAGTGTTTTCTGAGTCATTTGTAACTGTCACTGTATGTCATGTATTTACTTGTGGGCAGAGCACCAAGGCAAATTCCTTGTATGTGAATACTTGGCCAATAAACTTACTTACTTATTGTTAAAAAATGAACACTATGCTGGTGCTCTTGCCACCGTTTCTTGGATATCAGTTCAATGATACTTTATTTGGTATAACACAGGACTCCTCAAGTCCCAAGCTCTGGACCTCAGGAGTCCATCATAGATTATTGTTGGTTTTGTGCATGCAAACGTTACACAAGTGGACTATGGTAGATTTGCAAAATGTTGCTTCCGAAATTCAAACCATTCAAAAGAAAATTAGTTTGTTAACATAGGCGGGAAAATATATTGATTGTAATGGTGAGGCAATAAGCTCATGAAAATGATCAAAAATGAAATGGCTTATTTTGAAAATAGAAACATAGAAACATAGAAATTAGGTGCAGGAGTAGGCCATTCGGCCCCTTCGAGCCTGCACCGCCATTCAATATGATCATGGCTGATCATCCAACTCAGTATCCCGTACCTGCCTTCTCTCCATACCCCCTGATCCCCTTAGCCACAAGGGCCACATCTAACTCCCTCTTAAATATAGCCAATGAACTGGCCTCAACTACCCTCTGTGGGGTACACAAAAAAATTATTATTTTATTGAAATCCATTTCCAATATCAAGTCAAGTCAAGTTTATTCGTCACATACACATATGAGATGTGCAGTGAAATGAAAAATATAGATGGTGTACAAATAAGCAATGATTGCTGAAAACCATTGCTGACTAACAATGACAATGTCTTATTATGGGCTTTAGGAGGCATTTCTCACCAGTGAATTATTCTGTCTTGATCATAGAGACATGCTCCAGTAAATGGATGCAGCTTGCTCTTGCAGCAGGCATGTATAATAAAATGAGATAAAGATAGATTCATAACCAACACAGTTGACTGCGTGCATCGTGCTGCAGAATATATCCCAAGAATAAGCTCAGAGTCCTCGTTCCACTTCTGTCTCAAGCATGGGTGAAGTAGATGTTTTCTTCAAAGAAGAAGGCAAGATCCAAATTGTCTACCAGAAAATAACTTTTCAACTATGAGTGGCAAGGATGTTGATGCTCGGAATGATTGGCATTTCTGAATGGCATATTTTGTGGCTTTATTATGAATACATAATAGAAAACTGGAAACATATCTACACAATTCTTCAAAAGTATATTTCCAACCTACCAGCAAAGGTCTTGAGAATATACCATAGGATTCCCATGATTTTCTGCACCCTGAGAAAATGTCCTGTAGAATCAATCTGCATTGTCCGTACTAGTCATTTATAACAAATATCCAGGAGTTCTGATCACCTTCAAGAGTCAAGAGTCAAGAGTCAAGAGTCAATTTAATTGTCATTTGGACCCCTAGAGGTCCAAACGAAATGCCGTTTCTGCAGCCATACATTACACACAAATAGACCCAGACACAACATAATGACATTTTACATAAACATCCATCACATAGCTGTGATGGAAGGCCAAAAAAAACTTATCTCTCCACTGCACTCTCCCCCCCCGATGTCAGAGTCAAAGTCAAAGCCCCCAGCTGGCGATGGCGATTGTCCCGCGGCCATTGAAGCCACGCCGGGTGGTGCGAGGTCGCACACCGGGTCTTGGTGTTGGAGCCCCCGGTGTGCGCTCGTAAAGTCCCGCGGCCGTTCCAGCCGCGCGGGGCAATGGTGTTAGGCCCCGCTCCAGGAGCTCTTCGACCCCGCAACTCGGGCGGGAGAATTCGCCGTTGCAGGAGCCCCGAAAAGCGGTCTCTCTCCAGGGAGCCGCGGGCTCCCGGCGCCGCTGTCCGCAGACCCGCAGCAGCAGCCTCCGACTCAGCAGCGGCATCGGCAGCAGCAGCGGCATCGGCAGCGCTCCTCCACCGCTCCAGACTCGGCCAGCCCCGCGACGGCGATGGTGAGTAGCACCAGAGTCCCCGGCTTCTTCCTGTTGGAGGCCGCTCCTCGTTGCGGCCTCAACGACAATGGAAACCCGACGAGAAAAAGGTCGGGTCTCCAGTGCAGGGAGAGATTTAAAAAGTTTCCCCCCCCACCCCCCCCCCCCCCCCCCCCACCCCCACACCCCCACCCCCCCACACACACACCCCAACAAAAAATAACAAAAACTACATTAAAACACAGACAGAAAATAATAAAAACGCGGACAGACTGCAGAGGCCGCTGCTGGCCAGAGCCGCGCCGCCTACCGGACCTTGAAGTGAGGCTATGGTGCATGATTAGGAACCAAAATTGATGGTGTGTGTCTCTGATGTTCTGTAAAGTATATACACTCCGAGTTATTAAACTGTAACAAATAAATTGAATAATGTGCAAACTTGCATACTTGTGACACAAAGAGCTCAAACAAACTGTGCAGTTTATTCAAAAGCTCTATTCAGGAACATCCTATAAATATTGTTTCAACAGAACAATTAATTATTTTACAGAATGCTTAGGTGGTGACAGTCTATTGTTCACAACCAATATCACTTGGATGCCAGTTGCCATCCTTTGTTGTGTCATAAAACAACTACTCACACTTTCATTCTTGCAAGGTAATAAAGGGTGGCTCTAATCTCAGGCTTGAATTTGCAGAAATATGATGATTTATAGCAGAAATTACTAATTCTGATAGACACAAAGATAAATAAGCTACCTGAAGTTGTAGGATTTGGTATTGAGTCCAGCAGTTTGCAGCATGTCCAGAGCATAGATGAGGTGTTGTTCCTTAAATTTAGATTGGGTCTTGTTATAACACTGGAGCAGCTTACAGGCAAACAAATTGGTGTGGGAATGGGAGAATTAAAATGCCCAGCCAAAGACATCTCTGGGTTGCCTTGCATCTGAGTGTAGTTGCTCCACAGTGATGTCACCCAATTTGCATTTGGTTTTCACAAAGTGTAGGAATGTTTTACTGTAAGTCATCCATCAGTGGTATTAGCTCTGTTTTTCTTTCACTGTTAGCATAGTCTAGTCTGCTGGGCATATCCCGCAGTTTTGCATCTTGTGTTCCTTTGTTTGTGTTCTCACTTTCTATCTACCTTTATCTCATAGCTGTTGTTTCTTTTTTATCTTTCTAATTGCCCCATTAATTCATTGATCAGATAACTTTGACAATTTATCCTCAGGGCCACCCTGGCCTCACACTATGGGATATATTCTTTGTCCAATTCACTCCCTCCACCACCCTCTGCAAATTAAAACCAATTATATGAAAACTCTTAGGTACACAAAAATGCTGGAGAAACTCAGCGGGTGCAGCAGCATCTATGGAGCGAAGGAAATAGGCGATGTTTCGGGCCGAAACCCTTCTTCAGACTGATGGAAACTCTATGAAAACTCTTCCCTGTTTCAGAAGAATGGTCTTTGACCTGAAACATTGACATGTTTCTATGTCTGCATTTGCTGCTTAATCTTCAGTATGTTCTGTTTTTTATTATATCTCCAAGTTTTCATTCACATAATTTAAATCCCATTAGATACTACATTTCTCCTTTTGCCAGTTATATTTCTCCAAGCTAGAATGTGCTTCCAGTAATCAAAAATCGCCATCAGGCTATTAAACGCAGCTCGGACAAAAGTCTGAACATTAATAGTCAATAATCTGTTTATTTGCACTTTATCCGTTTATTTATTCATGTGTGTATATATTTATGCAATGGTGTATGGACACACTGATCTGTTCTGTACTTGCGCCCACTATGTTCTGGTGAGCTGAAGCAAAGCAAGAATTTCATTGTCCTATCAGGGACACATGACAATAAACTCTCTTGAAATGCTTATGGAACGTGATAATTCTACCGAGTAAGGTAGACACAAAAAGCTGGAGTAAATCAGTGGGACATGCAGCGTCTCTGGAGAGAAGGAATGGGTGATGTTTAGGGTCAAGACCCTTCTTCAATATCAGTTCCTTCTTCTTCTTCTTTGGAGTTTTACGGCAGCTGGCATCCGCAATGTTGCATTGCTGCCACCTTCTGGCTTCATTCCACAGTACTCATGTCTTTACATTATATCCTTTTTATAAGGCCAGAGGCCCTCAAGAAATCAAACAACACCTTTACTCCTTTTCCTTTCCCTCCACACTCTAGAATGTTCTTTACTGATATTTCTGTCACTCCAATTTTCTTCATTTCACTGGTCATAATTCCTCTTTCTATCTCATATCTCCTACATGCAATTAGGGCATGCTGAACTGTTTCCGGCTGATGGCATTCCTCACACAACCCAGTAGGGTGTTTTCCCAATATTTTTAATGTGCTGTTCAGGTGAGGGTGTCCTATCCTCAATCTTGCTAATACTACCTGTTCCCTCCTGTTCCCCCCTCTTCTTGCTGTAATGCCCACTCTGTTTTGTAGTGAATAGAGGTGTCTCCCCTTTGTCTCCTGTTCCCAGTATTGTTGCCATTCCTGATTTATTTTCTTCCACACAATGTGTTTTCCTTCAGATTTGGATAATTGTAAGTTTACCTCTATGTTTCTTTTTTTTTTTAAAGCCTCCTTTGCTAATTTATCCACCTTTTCATTTCCTAGAACACCAATGTGTGCTGGGACCCACAACAAAGTCACGTCACTGCCCCTCCTTGTCACTTGGCTTAATAGTAGTAGGATTTCATACACTAGGTCAGGCCGCCTATGGGATGCACCAGACCCAATACTCTGGATTGCAGATAATGAGTCGCTACATATTAATACTTTGCATCGTTGCACCTGTTCCATCCACCGAACTGCCATCAAAATAGCGTACAGTTCCACTGTATATACTGTCAAATAGTTATTTGTTCTTTTGCAAAGCTCAACATTCATCCCCTGGACTACCACAGCCGCCCCTGTTGTTTCAGCTACTGAGTCCTTTGATCCATCTGTGAAAATTAAGAGGTGTTCCCTGTATCTATTATCTATATGGCTATTATATTCTGTCTTTAGGTCTGAATTTTTGTTCCTCCTTTTTGCCTCCCATATCTCCAGATCAACTTTTGGGATGTTCAGTAACCATATTGGCACAGATGGCCACAATACTGCAGGGCAGAACTCTTTGTCCTCTACTCCCATGTCCCTTGCCACAACTCCTCCAACCCAGCCGAAGCTTCCAGACTGAGCCACCCCTCTCTCCCAGCACTCCTGTACTACCTGCTTTGTTAGGTGGTTCTCTCCATGACCCTTAAGGCTTAACCAGTAATTAGCCATTAGTTGTCTGCGGCGCAGTCTCAACGGCATCTCCCCAGTTTCCACCTGTAGTGCACATACAGGTGACGTCCGCATACCTCCTATACAGACTCTTAGATCTTCCGCTTGAACTTTGTCCAACTCGGACAACACTGACTTAGATGCTGACCCATAAGCTATACTGCCATACTCTAGTCTGGATCTGATCAGTGATACATAAATATGTTTAAGAGATAGTACATCTGCTCCCCACTCTAAACCTGCCAAGCATCTCATTACATTGATGGCTTTTTTGCATTTTTCAATTATTTTTGTAATGTGGACCCTCCATGTTAATCTGGAGTCAAAATTAACTCCCAGGAAATAGAAATCTTTTACTCTTTCCAAATTGTTGCCGTATAGTTTTAACTGGACATCCTCTTTAATTTTTTTCTTTGTGAAAACCATTATCTTTGTCTTCTCTATAGAGAATTTAAAACCCCATTTCCCTCCCCACTCTTCCACCTGGGCTATCCTTTGCCCCATCTCTGGTTGAATGTTTGTAAATATATCATTGATCATGATTGAGAATAGGATCGGGCTTATCGCACTTCCCTGGGGAGTCCCATTCTCGATTACACATTTACTAGAGATGTCTGACCCTATTTTAACTTGTATACTTCTACCGTTGAGAAAATCCATTATCCAGTTAAAAATATTTCATCCTACTCCCATTAAATGCAGCTTTATTAGAAGACCTTCTCTCCACAACATATCGTAAGCCTTCTCTACATCAAAAAATATGGTAACTACAGATTCTTTTTTGACTTGTGCTTTCCTTATATCATCTTCCAAGCACAGAACTGGATCATTAGTACCTCTTCCTTTTCTAAATCCACTCTGATAATTAGCCACTATATCTTTTTCTTCCATTAGATGCATTAATCTTTCATTTACCATTCTTTCCATCAGTTTACACATGTGTGCTGTTAAGGCTATAGGTCAATAATTTACTGGATTACTTGCATCTTTCCCTGGTTTTCTAATAGGCACAATGATTGCTTCCTTCCACCTCTCCGGTATTCGCCCTTCTTCCCACACCTTGTTATATAGTGCAAGTATCTTTTGGAGTCCCTCCTCACTTAGATGCTTTATCATTATGTAACAAATATCATCCTTCCCTGGGGCTGAGTTCTTACACTTGGCCAGAGCTCTCTTTAGCTCCCCCAAATTAAATGGAATATTGTACTTGTCCTCTGTGATACCTTTCCCTTGTAAGGCCTCAACATTTTCCTCTCTTGTTCTTTCCCTACCTCTTCTTCCTTCATCCATCAGTTCCTTCTTACACATTCTACTGTTATATATCTGAACTGTTTAATTGTCTCTTCATTGTCTAATTACAAGGTTAATTGCTACTTGTGTGACAAACATAATTGGTCCCTTTACCTTCTCCACAGGGGACATGGGGGAAAAAAAATTCAGTTAGTTTAATTACCTGAACAGGTGAGAAATGAACAGGCTTCCTTTTGTGGAGACCAGAATTTAATGTCATAAGTTTTCTTTCATTCACTCTTCCCTCCTAATTTTTGTGGGTGACATTGTAAGACTCCTGTCTGAAGATAATGCAGTAAGGAGAAGAAGATTGGTGGTAATATTTAGGATAAACAATGGAACTCAGAATTATGAAATATTAAAAGCATGCACTTTCATAGTCATATGTTAAAGTTAACCCGCACTCTGGACTGATAAACGCTGTCAGACACTGATGCTCATAGTAAAAACAAAACTTTATTACGCTAGCGGGAGTGGGATAGGCGCTGTAAGTATGGTTACACACTAGTCAGCTCCTTAGCGGTCCCACTCAATTATTTTGTGCATAGGCAGTATATTTATACATGAGTAGTCACAGGTCCAGCTAATTACACAATCAGCACATTTCCTGCACCCGCTCTTATTGTGTCCAGAACAGACGTGTTTTTCTCAGAGGTTCTACTTGGTATTGATCCTCTTCCCTTTGCAGTTCTGCAAAACCTCCTGTTATTCATTAGCTAGCAATTCCAAGTAAGAAAAGCAGGCTCACCATGCGCAACATGCAATCTGTCACAACACATTTCGCCATCCACTCCCAGTCACGTATACATTAACACTTAAACTCCTATTATCCTCTACATTATAGTTTGTAGGGGACTTTTAAATGTGTATGTGTGGGGGGCGGGGGGTGGGTGGGGGAAACTTTTAAATCTCTTCCCTGCATGGGGACCCAACCTTTTCCCTGTTGGGTCTCCGTTGTCGTTGGGGCCTAGCATCGTGGAGCGGCCTCCAACCGGAACGATCTGGGGGCTCAAATCATGGAGCCTGCGGAGCTGCGGACCTACCACCGTGGAGCTGGCCAGCTTCGGAGCGTGGAGAGTTCGGAGTGTGGAGGGCTGTGGTGCCGCGCGGCTGCGACCCGACTCCGGTGGATGGTGACACCGGGAGCTCGCGGGTCCCCGGTGGGAGACCGCTTTGCGGGGCACCGGCAACGGCGACTTCTCCCGCCCGAATTGCGGGGTTGAAAGTGACCTGGAGCGGGGCCTTACATTGCCCGGCGCGGCTTAAAATGGCTGCGGACTTGCTAGCGCCTGCCGGGGGCTTTGACTTTGACCGGGAGAAGAATGGAGAGCAGGGGAGAGACAAGACTTTGCCTTCCATCACAGTGAGGAGGAGATTCACTGTGATGGATGTTTGTGTAAATTGTGTTGGTGTGTGTCTTGGTTCTTTTCTTGTATGACTGCAGAAACCAAATTTCGTTTGAATCTCATGTGAGGTTCAAATGACAAATAAATGGTATTGTATTGTATATTGTATTGTATTGTACATTCCCTCCTTTTATCATAACATGATAACCTCGTTCAGAGTCCCCTTGAGGTTGCAAAGTGGCGGAGATATTATGCAATAAGGATTAAAGCAATGATCAGCATGAAGATAGATCCATAATGTAATATTGATCCCCAAAATCCACCGAACCAACTAAATGGTCACCAGTTACTTCCTTCATTATACCCATTTGGGGGATCAATATTACATTATGGATCTATCTTCGTGGATTGCGAAATGTGAGCGACAGATTGCATCTTGCATGTGGTGAGCCTGCATTACTTACTTAGAATTGCTAGCTAATGAATAACAGGTTTTGCAGAACTGCAAAGGATGTTATGACTAAAAAGAGAAGAGGTCAGATACCAAGTGGAACTGCTGAGAAAAACAAGTCTACTCTAGACACAATAAGAATGGGTGCAGGAAATGTGCTGATTGCGTGATTAGCTGGGCCCGTGACTACTCATGTATAAATATACTGCCTGTGCACCAAATAATTGAGTGGGACCACGAGGAACTGACAAGTATGTGACCATACTGACACAACTCCCCCCACTCCCACTAGTGTAATAAAGTTGTGTCTTTACATCAATGTCTGACGGTGTTTATTATTCCAGCGCACGGGCTAGCTTAAACACATCCAGCATGGAAACAGTGCTTGTTTTCTCTCTTCCCCCTTCCCACAAAAGTTGATTGCATTTGTTGCTCTCCAATCCACAGAAACAATCCCTGAATCCATAGAACTTCAAGACATGACAGCCACAGCATCCACTTTGTCTAAATCAACTTATGGGATGTGAGTCATTGAAGCCTTGGGGTTTGTCAGCTTTCAAGTACTATTTTATAACTGATATTTGTTCCTACACTTCCTCATTCTCAATGGACCCTTGATTCTCTTAACAATATGGAAGGTTTTCTTCATTTTCTTCAGTGAACAATAACTATTTAATGTCTCTGCCATTTTCTTATTCCCTATTATAAATTCAATTAACTGTCTGGGAGGGGCACGCACTTAACCTCTAGTCTTTTCCTTTAATGAACTTCAAAAGCTCTTGCAGCTTTTTACTCGTAGTCTATTTGCCTTTCTTTATCAATGTCTTAGAACTCCTTTGCTGAGTTCTAAAATGTTCCTAAGGCTGAGGCCTACTTTGGCGGTCTCAAGAACGACAACTGAAGTCTTAAACGGATCTTTATTCAAAAGTTCGGTTTTCGGTACACAGGTTCTCTAGACACGTCTGGCCACATCGATGGTCAGCGCTGAACTGGCGCGCGAATGCAAAACCGCGTGAAAACGAGCAGCCCCTCCCGAGTCAGTGACCGCGGCTTCCGAACACCAGAGAATTCCAGAGATTCACCACTCTCTGTGTGAAAAATGTTTTTCTCATCTCGGTCCTAAAAGACTTCCCCCTTATCCTTAAACTGTGACCCCTTGTTCTGGACTTCCCCAACAGCGGGAACAATCTTCCTGCATCTAGCCTGTCCAACCCCTTAAGAATTTTGTAAGTTTCTATAAGAAATCCCCTCAATCTTCTAAATTCTAGCGAGTACAAGCCGAGCCTATCCAGTCTTTCTTCATATAAAAGTCCTGCCACCCCAGGAAACAGTCTGGTGAACCTTCTCTGTACTCCCTCTATGGCAAGAATGTCTTTCCTCAGATTAGGAGACCAAAACTGTACACAATACTCCAGGTGTGGTCTCACCAAGGCCCTGTACGACTGCAGTAGAACCTCCCTGATCCTATACTCAAATCCTTTTGCTATGAATGCTAAATACCATTTGCTTTCTTCATTGCCTGCTGCACCTGCATGCCTACTTTCAATGACTGGCGTACCATGACACCCAGGTCTCGTTGCATCTCCCCTTTTCCTAATCGGCTAACAGCCGAAAGGACGGGTCCTACCTTACCGGCGCGAATATCTCAGGCACTCTGAGGCAGGATGCTGGCATGGGACCGGAGTCCACCAGGAAACAGTGGCCGGAATGGCGATCGCGGACGTAGAGGCGTTCGTTTGGGCTGATCGCGTTCGCCTCTATGGACGATCGGCCGAGGCATTACCCTGGTACGAGCAGGGGCTCCGACATCTTTGGGCTTCGGGCCTGTATCGTTGATGGTAGTAACACCATCGCCGTTGAGTGTAGACCACTGGCCGCGGCGATGCTTCTTCGGCGCTGGACTGGGCTTCTTCCTCCTTCTGATATCGGTTCGGCTGCACCCACTGAGTGACCAGGGGGCGGGTGAAAGCAAACACGTCTCGCCGTCTATGTGCCCACAGTTCATCAGCTCTCTCCGCGAGTTGTTGGGGGTCGCTGAAATCGGCTCCGGACGAGCATTAGTTGGACTTTGTCAGGCATCTGCTCCAGGAATGCCTGTTCGAAAAGCAGACATGGGCGGTGCCCCTCCATCAGGGCTGACATCTTCGCCGAGACACGTGACCGTGGCTTCCGAACGCCGGGTTCGATACCTGCGTGCGCCACT
The DNA here is from genome assembly GCF_028641065.1 of Leucoraja erinaceus. Taxonomy (NCBI): domain Eukaryota; kingdom Metazoa; phylum Chordata; class Chondrichthyes; order Rajiformes; family Rajidae; genus Leucoraja; species Leucoraja erinaceus. The sequence goes on from NC_073382.1 coordinate 72,365,427, forward strand.
ACACTTCTACGATTTCTAGTTTACGTGCCTCCTTTTAGGATTTAACACAATCCTTAATTTATCTTTTCAGCCTCGGATACATCACTTTTCAAGTTGAATACTTCTGGCTAATCTAACAATTTTTTTTGTAACAGAAGCATTATTTATTTTGCTTTTATTGCCATTCTTTGCCTGTCCACCATCATCAACTATTGTCACCTTTCACCTCAGGCGCCTTGGCAACAAATTTATTAATTAACCCTTTCTCACAGGCCACAGAAAAGGCCCTTCTGCCCACGATGTCAGTGCCGAACATGATGCCAAATTAAACTAACCACTTCTGCCTGCACATGATTCATATTCCTCCATTCTTTGCATATTCATGTGCCTGTCTAAAAGCCTCTGAAACACCACTCTATTGCCTGGTTTCACCCTCACCCATGCAAGCATGTTCTCGGCACCAACCGCTCTCTGTAAAACAGCTCGCCTCACACATCTTGACTTTCCCTCTCTCACCTTAAAGCTATGAATCTAGTAGTTGACATTTCCACCCTAGAAGGAGGGTAGGAACTGTTTACTCTGTCTACGACTATCAGAATTTTATAAACTGTTATTACGTTTCCCTTGAGCCTCCGATAGTTTAGAGCAGGGGTTCCCAACCTTTTCCGTCCCGTTTACCACAGGCAACTTTAATAGCACATAACAATGTTATTTCACTTATTCATGAACAGCTAATGATGAACAGATACCAGTATACCAGAACCAAACACAGTCAGTCTGATATTTGAGAAAAAATATCTACAGATCCAGAATCAACAAATTTACACCCGGGGGTAAATTTACCCCAGGTTGGGAACCTTTGGTTTAGAGAAAACAATTCAAGTTTGCCCAACGTTTCCTTGCAGTTAATCCAGGCAGCATCTCTTGTGTACCCTCTCCAAAGTCTCCACATATTTCCTGAAATTGGGTGAACAAAACTGCAAAACTCCAATTACTGTCTAACCAAAGAATATTAAAGTTGCAACATGACTTCCTGACTCTTATACACGGTGTGTAGGAAGGAACTGCAGCTGCTGGTTTAAATTGAAGGTAGACACAAAATGCTGGAGTAACTCAGCAGGACAGGCAGCATCTCAGGAGAGAAGGAATGGGTCGAGATCCTTCCTCAGACTTATACACGATGTGGTGTCCAATGAAGGCAAGCATACCATACTCATTTACCACTAGATAAATATTGTGTTGCTATTTTCAGGGAGCTATGGGTATAGCTTCCCAAAAACCATCAGCGTATTAAACACAACAACCTTGGTAAACTCTGAACTTACATAGATTTGGGGGGAATCATTTTTTATCTTTGCACTCTTCTTGGTTTTTTTTTTAATATACTGAACTTTTTTTTGTGTTTATTATGGTATTTAGACAGTACTATGTTTACATTATCTGTTGTGCTGCTAAGTACTTTCTTAGATTTGATTTCCTAAAGTCCTATGTTTCACGTTTATCCAGATTAAACTCCATCTGTCATTTCTCAATCCATATCTGCAACTGATCTATGTCTTTCATACCACTCTCCACTGTACACAAAGCGGGTACAGGAGACAGGGAAACCAATTTCTGACTCATTGGCATTGTTTCTGGGGAAGATGGGTTTAATTAGACAGGGTGCACCTCAGCAGAGCCAGGAGCAATAAACCTTGCAGAGAGATTTGCCAGTGTTCATTGAACCAAATGAGAATTCAAAGTAGTATTTTCCCTTGTTGAATTCTTAACATGCTGATCAAGAAACACACTCTTGTCCACATTCATGAATTCATCTTCTGCTTTATTAAAACTAATTTAATGTATCTAATCTATATGTAGGTTTTAGGTCTCCCAGGATTATTTGCATTGCTCCTGTTACATGGCCATCTCGTTTCCTAAGTTATGCTAGGCTAAATATTACAGATGCTCTTCAGTGCTCTCTAAGCAACCTATATCAATATTTATACCCCTTTGTGTAGGAAGGAATTGCAGATGTTGGTTTAAACCAAAGATAGACACAAAAAGCTGGAGTAACTCAGCGGAACAGGCAGCATCTCTGGAGAGAGAAATGGGTGACATTTTGAGTTGAGATCCTTCTTCAGACTAGTCAGGGAGTAGGGAAAGGAGAGGTATAGATGATGATGTAGAGAGATATAGAACAATGAATGGAAGATATGCAAAATAGTAATGACGATAAAAGAAACAAGCCATTGTTAGCTGTTTGTTGGGTGAAAACAAGAAGCGGGTGCGACTTGGATGGAGGAGGGATGGAGAGAGAGGGAATGCCAGGGTTACCTGAAGTTAGAGAAATCAATATTCATATCCCTTTGCTAATTCTATACTCAACCCAAATTGACGCTGGCTGTACAACATGTCGTTGAGCCAAGGTGAATTTTCACCAATGTGCTGAGCTCCTCCCTTATTAATTCATCATCGTTGAAAACATTAGCGACGCGGTGGTGTTGGTTTCCGACGGGCACGGTGACGGATGCACCACACATCTCTGTCCTCTGTGCAGCTGGTAAGTTCCGCTTTAGTCTCAACGCACGCGTCTTCCATCAACGTCTTCAGCATCGTCTTGATTGGCCGTCCCGGGTCACATCTTCCATGGGTGGGTTCCTACAGCACAACCTTGTTTGCTGGCATTTCTGGATGATGGTGAATTTCAGAGCGAGTTAGATAGAGCTCGAGGGGCTAGTGATAGGGGACAATCAACCATGATCACAATGAATGGCGTTGCTGGCTCGAAGGGCCAAATGGCCTCCTCCTGCACCTATTTTCTATGTTTCTATGACCAGCGAGCTTCATCCTCTCGACCTGATCATCTCGGTCAGACGTGGAATCTTCCCATAGAGCAGGGTGCTGGTGAAGTGGTCCCTCCAGCTGACATTTTGAACTTTTCTGAGCATTTGGGTGTAGATACCATCGAGAGACTTGGACAGTGCTTGAGTGAGAGTCTTATCCCTGGTGAGAGTCTATTAATGGACTAACCTAATCCCTGGTCACTTTTACCTGTCCTTCCCAACTATCGAATATCCTAGAATATCTACCCCAGCTTTGTCTCCCTGGCAATTTGATCATCCCCATGTAGTTTTGTTTGTGCTATCTTGTTGCAATATATGTGAGCATACATATATAGTGCCTTTATTTGTATTATTATAACATTTTCTGTACCTTGACCATTTTGGCTGCGTGATTTTGCTTTTACTATCCATGTTGCCTGTTACATTTCTGACCTTCCATCCAGTGTAGTTTCCCTCCCTCCTCTATTCCCTTTGAGATTCCATCTCCTCGCTGTCAGGCTAAATCCTCTCCAAGAGCCCTGGCGAATCTCCATGCATGGTTGTTGCTCCTTGTTCTGCTGATGTGCAACCCATCTGATTAGTGTAGATGAGATATGCATGTGCCTTTAATATAGTTACCTCATCACTACTAACCACTCCCCATATCACAATTATAATTACAACCTCCCCACCCACATATCGCTCTCTAGTTTCCGTGACAGACCACGTACAGCTAGTGCTCTTTGTATAAAATACAGTATGAATAAAATGAAGTAAAGTTACAGTGTGTCGCTAACACTTCTTTACAATTAGTACGGTCCCATCTCCCCCACAAACAGTTTGAGAGCTTCAGAAAACTATTTTCCTTTCTCCAATACCATCAATCCTCCTATTTCTGCACTTATTAGCATGTGGTACAGGGAGTAATTTTGAGATTCCTACCTTTTAAGGTCCTGCTTTTTGGGACTTGCTACTTAAGCTTGTTGGGCTTTATCCCTTTTTCTACTATTTTGCTGGCACTAACATGGACCAGGATCTCTGACTATTCACCCCTTTCACGATGCCCTAAAGCCATTCCGTGACTCCTTTCTCTCTTCTAATTTCCAAGTCCCCTCACACACCCTTTCCCCCCCCCCACTTTACCCCCACTATAACGCTGTTTCTTTTTCCCTCCTCCCCCACTCATCTCCTACTCCCACTGGATCACCTTCCTCCCCCTCATGGCCTCAGTCTCTGTGACTATCTCCATTCAGCCATCTCCACCCGACTATTATTCGCTAATCATCCCCTCCTCCCCTATATCCATTCACCACCTGCACGCACGCTCTTGTATCACTGCGCCTCTCACCACTTTATACTGGCTACTTTCTGTTTCAGTCTAGATGAAGGTTCTCAATCTGAAACTCTAATGCCCCTGTCCCACTTAGGAAACCTGAACGGAAACCTCTGGAGACTTTGTGCCCCACCCAAGGTTTCCGTGTGGTTCCCGGAGGTTTTTGTCAGTCTCCCTACCTGCTTCCACTACCTGCAACCTCTGGCAACCACCTGCAACCTCCGGGAACCGCCTGGAAACCTTGGGTGGGCGCAAAGTCTCCAGAGGTTTCCGTTCAGGCTTCCTAAGTGGGACAGGGACATCACTGTCCCTTTCCCTCCACAGATGCTGCCTGAACCGCTGGGTTCCTCCAGCAGATCTCCGTTTACTGTAACCTAACTTGTACTGATGTCACATTGTCAAACACGAGACAACACCTCAACGTCACTCTTCAAGCCGCACACCACCCTGGCTTGGAAATAGATTGTGGTTCCTTCACTGTTGCTGGATAAAAATCATGGAATTCCTTCTCTAATAGTACTGTGTGTATACCTAGACCTCAAATGAACCTACAGCGATTGCAAAAAGCAGCTCTCCAATACCTTCTCAAGGGCAATTAGAGAGGGGCAATTAAATGCAAGCTCAGGCCGTGAAGCTCACATCCCCTGATTGAATGAAAACAAAACATCAGCATCAACAGACGCATTGCTGCATGAATATCAACGCTGATTACGGTTTTGTTTCCTTTGATTATAGAGTATTATGTACTCGATCACACAGAAGGAGTGATATTTACACTTGGAGAATGAAGGAAATATATATTTTACCTGTTTCTGGTCTCATTGAGGCCCGGATTACCACAGTAACATATGTTTTGGGATTCAAGTGTCAAAAGCAGCACAGTGGATGACACAGTGGCACAATTATACAGTTGCTGACTTACAGCACCAGAGACCCAGGTTTGATGCTGACTAAGGGTGTATGGAGTTTGTACATTCTCCCTGTGGATTTTCTCCAGTTGGCCTGGATTCCTCCCACATACCAAAGACATGCAGGTTTGCAGGTTAATTGGATTCTGTAAATTGTCTGTTGTGTATAAGATAGAACTAGTGCACAGGTGATCTTTGGTCAGCATGGACTGAGTGGGCCGAAGGGCCTGTTCCCCACTGTATCTCTCAACTAAACTAAGAGTGTTTAATTGTCAACTGCCCTTGGGACTGGGACAATAACATTCTTATTTGATGAAGTGTAATTTCATCTGTTCTGCAGGATATTCAATGAAACAGCATGTCAAGTTTTCTCATGGTTGCTATCGACTAGTCTATCATTGGATTAGTTTGAGGAGAGTGAATTGTGTTTTTAACTGTTTAGTTTAGTGATACAGTGCGGAAACAGGCCCTTCGGCCCATCGAGTCCGCACCAACCAGTGATCCCTGCACATTAACACTATCCTACACATACTAGGAACAATTTACATTTATACCAAGTAATTTACTCTGCAAACCTGTACATCTTTGGACTGTGGGAAGAAACCGAAGATCGCGGAGAAAACTCCAAACAGGTCGCAAGAGAACATACATACTTCATACAGACAACACCCATAGTCAGGATGGAACCTGGGTCTCTGGCACTGTTAGGCAGCAACTCTACCACTGCGCCACCATGCTGCCTCTTGAGTCAAGTAGGCTGACGGCTTCCAAAATTATCACATTTTAGTTTTAAATGCCATAGGCCAAGAGCTAAAATGTCAGTGTTCTACTCCACTGCCCTACCCATTTTCCTCTAAGTCAAGCCCCACTGTAGTAATTAGTTAATTCATCCACTTCACCTTCTAAATGACATTCTCAGATAAAGCGACTGCATAGGATTGGGTAACAAATTGTCGCAATTAAGGTGTTTTTGTGTTTCACACACAACTTATTGAATCAACAGTTTTATTCCCAGACTCAATTTACTTACCGTTGTTAGTGCACGCCAACAAATTGCAGTATTAAAAGGTTATTACATCAACATAATGTTGTCAGGGTTTTGGTTTACTAGGTGTACAATAGCATAAATGCAAACCACTTAGACATACAAAGCATGTCAGTTGGCGGAACCCTTAACAGAAAGGGATAGCTTGAAATGAATAAGGATTAAACACCCTTTCACAAATGTGGAAAGCTCATACTCTAGTGAGTCACAGGTATATATTAATCAAATGTGATTGTATTTTGGGCATGTGCATTTGCCTGCAAATAAAACACATCTACGTATGAAAATGTAATCTATGAGAAGAGTATGAATTTTATTATGTCTGCTGAAAGGTCACATCCTGGATGCTTTTACAATCTGGTGGTGTGAACCGGAAAATGGTTCAATGAAATTCACAGGGGTATAATCAGATAAAAATTGACACTGAACCAAAAAGGAAAATATAAAACAAGTCCGTAAAACAGCCGTAGAAAGGTAGAGAGATTAAGAAGTGGAGACAATGTACCACAAGATTGTTGTACCCAGCTTGTACTTCATCAATGTAAATGTAGTAGACGCAAATTCTCACAGGGGGTTGTTTTCTGGCTTAGGTAGTATGCAAAGACCCTTCACTGGAAACCTGGAAGCTTTTCAGCCTTAAAATGGCATTTGGAACGTCCGTAGGCACAATGAAACTGTAGTTTTAATTGATGTTCGCAGAGCTGCAGCTTTACAGCCCTAGTGACCCAGGTACAATATTGAACTATGGTGATGTGTCGTGTTTGCATGTTCTCCCAATGACCACTTGGGAATCGCATGAGAGTTCCAGTTTTCCCCCAGATCCTAACGTCATGCTGATATTGGCCACTGTAATTGCCCCTGGTGTAAGTGGGAAATTGGAGATTCAGAGTGCATTTTATGGACATGTCAGAGAAAATAGTTTACAGAGAAATAAGCAGGCTAATGGGATTGATGGAATTGCTCTGTGAAGCAGCATAGACTCGTTGGGCTGAATTACCTTCATCTGTTGTAAGATATTATAATATGGATGAGGATCTGTGCAACTGTTCTAAATAGTGCCTTGGATTTCTTATGGAAGAGTCGAGTTTTTTTTCTGAAGAATGCAAGAATACCTGATGAAGATGCCACCAAGCATTGGTAACTCAGCAGAGAGTGTTTCACAAAGAGCAAATACTTTACAATTTATGAAGTAGTAATGCAGGAAGAGTAATGGGCCTGTCCCACTTACGCAACTTTTTTGGCGACTGCCGGCACCTGTCATAGATCATTGAAGGTCGCTGAAAGTTTTCAACATGATGAAAATTCAGCTGCGACCAGAAAGACGCTACGACGCTTTGGGTGACTGAGGAGACTACTCACGACCACACAGGCGACACCCTGGCGACATGTCTCGGGGTGAAGCCTGTATGGTCGTGAGTAGTCGCCCAAAGAGTCATACCTTGTTCTGGTCGCTGCTAGATTTTCAACATGTTGAACATTTACGGCAACCTATGACAGGTGCCATCAGTCGCCAAAAAAGTTGCGTAAGTGGGACAGGCCCATAACAACGTCAGTTTGCGCACAGCATGACTCCACAAACAGCAATGAACTGATAATGATAGTGTTAAAACATAGAACATAGAATAGTAGAATGCAGGAACAGGTGCTTCGGACCATGATGTCCGTGGGAACATCATGCCAAGACCAACTTATCTGCCTTAAATAATCCATATTTCTCCATTCTCTGCCAATGCATGTGCAATCCAAAATGCCGCTAACATATCTGCCTCAATCACAAGCCCTGACAGCGCATTCCAGGCACTCACCACCCTCTTTGTAAAAAAACACCCTACACATCTCCTTTAAATTTTACCTCTCTCACCTTAAAGCTAAGCCCTCTAATATTTGATATTTCCACCCTGGGAAAAAGCTTCTGGCTGTCTACTGGTGTTCCAGATGTCCAAGTATTCCAACCTCTCCCTGTAGCTCATGCCCCCTAATACTGGCATCATACTGGTAAATCCCTGCACCCTTACCAACGCCTCCACATCCTTCTTGTATTGAGATGACTAGAACTGCATGCAATATTCCAAATGCAGCTTAACCAAAGTCCTATAAACTGCATCATGACTTCTTGACTCTTATACTCAATTCCCCGACCAATGAAGGTAAGCACACCATATGACATCATTACCACTCTATCTGCTGGTGTTGCCACTTTCATAGAGTTATGGACCTGGACTCCAAGATCTCTCTCGACACCAATGCTGTTAAGGGTCTTCCCATTAATTAAATATTTTCCCGTTACACATTCAACCTCCTAAAGTGCAACACTTCACACTTGCTCTTAATAAACTCCATCTGCCATTTTTCCACAAATTTCTGTAACTGATCTATACCCTGCTGTATACTTTGACATCTCTCCTCACAGTCCGTGACCCCAGCATTCTTGGTATACTCTGTGAACTTCCAACAATCTCATTTATGTTGATAATGACATTTATAATAAATTTAATAACGTTATGATATGGATTACTGATTCTTGTGATACTGCTTGAATGAAAATAATTACCAGAACAGCATGACTCCACAAGGGTGTTGCTATTAGTGCAGTGATATAAAAAAGACCTTTAGCTGTGATATATATCCACTAATAAATTCCCAATCATCAACTGCCTATTTAAGTCATAAAGATTTTAATTAACCTGCACCACCACCTTGAAGGATCTGGTGCTCCAGATACTTATTGGCATTTTTGTAAAAATATTTTACTCCTGAATGTCACAGAGTTATAGAGACATACAGCATTTAAACAGGCTCTTCAGCCTAACTCATCCATGCCGACCAAATGCTCCATCTAAATTAATCCCATTTCCTAATATTTGGTCCATATCCCTTCAAACCTTTCCTATCCATGCACCTGTCCGAGTGTCTTTTAAAGGTTGTTATTCTTCCTGCCTCAACCACCTCCTCTGGCAGCTCATTCCATATATCCACCACGCTCGGAGTCCAAACATTGCCACCACACTTGTCCCTCAGGATCCTATTAAATCTTTCCCCTCTCACCTTTAACCTATATCCACTGGTTCTTAATTCTCTGACTTAAACAGTTCAATTCAAGTCAAGTCAAGACAAGTCAAGAGTTTATTCTCATGTGTCCCAGATAGGACAATGAAATTCTTGTTGCAGCACAACAGAATATTGTAAGCATAAATACAGAACAGTTCAGTGTGTCTAAGTAAGTAAGTTTAAGTTTATTGGCCAAGTATTCACATACAAGGAATTTGCCTTGGTGCTCCGCCCACAAGTAACAACATGACATACAGTGACAGTTACGAATGACTCAGAAAACACTAAACATTAATAATAATAAAACATCAATGATAAAACACCATTGCTCAAGCATGTGAACCAACAAAATACCAGATCAAAGGGAGGCTACATATTTTTGGCTGTTGAGTAGAGCAACTACTCGTGGATAAAAACTGTTTTTGTGTCTGGCTGTGGCAGCTTTGACAATCCGGAGTCGCCTTCCAAAGGGAAGTGTTTCAAAGAGTTTGTGGCCAGGGTGAGAGGGGTCAGAGATGATCTTGCCCGCTCGCTTCCTGGCCCTTGCAGTGTACAGTTCATCAATGGAGGGAAGGTTGCAGCCAATAATCTTCTCTGCTGATTGGACGATTTGCTGCAGCCTCCAGGTGTCGTGCTTGGTGGCTGAGCCAAACCAGACCATGATGGAAAAGGTGAGAACAGACTCTACGATGGCCGTGTAGAATTGGACCATCATTACCTGTGGCAGATTGTGCTTCCTCAGCTGCCGCAGGAAGTACATCCTCTGTTGTGCCTTTTTGCCTGTGGAGTCGATGGTAGTCCCGCACTTAAGGTCCTTGAAGATGATGGTTCCCAGGAACTTAAAAGACTCCACAGATGTGACTGTGGTGTTGTTGATAGTGAGTGGGGTGAGGGGAAGGGGGTGGCTCTTCTAAAGTCTACAGTCAGTTCCACTGTCTTAAGAGCATTGAGCTCTAGGTTGTTGCGATGGCACCAGGATGCCAGCTGTGACACTTCCTGTCTGTAGGCAGATTCCCCCCCATCCTGGATCAGTCCAATCAGGTTTGTGTCGTCTGCAAACTTGAGAAGCATGACAGAAGTGTCTGTGGAGGTGCAGTCGTTGGTGTAGAGAGAGTAGAGGAGAGAGTACGCAGCCTTGCCGTACTCCTAAGCTGAGGGATATAGAGACCATATATACACCCATAAATAAACAGATAAAGTGCAATAGGCTGTTATAGTTCAAAGTTTGTTTGATGGCGAGTTTAATAGCCTGATGGTTGTGAGGAAGAAGCTGTTCATGAACCTGGATGTACCAGGTTTCAGGCTCCTGTACCTTCTACCTGATGTCAGCAGAGAGATGAGTGTGTGGCCAGGATGGTGTGGGTCCTTGATGATGCTGGCAACCTTTGAGGCAGCGACTGCGATAGATCCCTTCGATTGTGACCACTGCCCAGCCGATGATGGACTGGGCAGTGGTCACAACTTTCTGCATTCTTTTCCGCTCCTGGACATACAAGTTGCCGAACCAAGCCATGATGCAACCAGTCAGCATGCTCTCTACTGTGCACCTGTAGAAGTTCGAGAGAGTCCTCTTTGACATACCGACTCTCCGTAATCTTCTCAGGAAGTAGAGGCGCTGATGTGCTTTCTTTATAATTGCATCAGTGTGCTGGGACCAGGAAAGATCTTGGGAAATATGCACGCCCAGGAATTTGAAGTTCTTGACCCTTTCCACCATCGTCCCGTTGATATAAACGGGATTGTGGGTCCCTATCCTACCCCTTCCAAAGTCCACAATCAGTTCTTTGGTTTTGCTGGTGTTGAGAGCCAGGTTATTGTGCTGGCACCATTTGGTCAAGCGGTCGATCTCACTTCTATGCTCTGACTCGTCACCATCAGTGATTTGTCCCACAACAGTGGTGTCGTCAGCGAACTTGATGATGGAGTTGACACTATGCCCGGCTACGCAGTCATGAGTATAGAGTGAGTAAAGCAGGGGGCTGAGCACGCAGCCTTGAGGTGCTCCCGTGCTGATTGGTATCGAGGATGACACATTTCCACCAATACGGACAGACTGTGGTCTGTGGATGAGGAAGTCGAGGATCCAGTTGCAGAGGGATGCGCAGAGACCCAGATCTGAGAGCTTGGTAACCCAACTTGGAGGGGATGATGGTATTAAACACCGATCCTTAGTCAATGAATAACAGCTGATATATGAGTTTTTGTTGTCCAAGTGGTCCAGAGCGGAGTGGAGAGCCAGTGAGATCGCATCCACCGTTGATCTGTTGTGGCGGTAAGCGAACTGCAGTGGATCCAGGTTTTTGTCAAGGTAGGAGTTGATATGCGCCATGATTAAACTCTCAAAACACTTAATCACCACAGACGTTAGAGCCACTGGTCGATAGTCATTGAGGCACGTCACCTTACTCTTCTTGGGCACCGGTATTATTGATGCCCTTTTAAAGCAGTTGGGAACCTCAGACCTCAGAAGTGAGAGGTTGAAAATGTCTGTAAAAACTCCGGCCAGTTGGCCGCACAGGTTTTTAGACCACGACCAGGTAGGCCATCAGGTCCAGGCGCTTTCTGAGGGTTCACCCCACTGAAGGATCTTCTGACATCGGCCTCTGTGACTCTGACTGAAATACCATCACGGCGAATGGGGGCTCGGGAAGGCACATCAGTGTTCTCCCTATCAAAGCGTGCGTGAAACGCATTGAGCTCGTCAGCATCACCAGTGTCACCAGCATCACTGCTTTGAGGGATCCAATGTTGGATCAGTGAGGGATCAGATTTCAGATTACAGGTGGAGATTACAGATTAAATGGATAGGTGCTGGCAGTTGAAGGAAAAGATCAACGTCAGTGAGCGGGCTGGGGCATACTCACTGGTGAGTAGCCAGAGGAGGACGAAGCACTCATGGGTCGATACCAAGGAGTGCTTGAGTTGGCCGAGTAGGCTGCTGGAGGCCCTGAAACAGCCTGGGACACAAGTAGATTGGGCGCAGCTCCAAGTGGCCGAGTGCATGGAACTGACGTGGCCTGCAGTGGCACAAAGTGGCAGAGCAGCAAAGGAGGACTTTGACGCATTGTTTTGCCAGGCCAACCCCTGCAACTCCCACACAGTACTGCCGCCAGGACATCGGGTTAAGACGCCATCATTTAAAAGGATGTAGCAGAGCAGGATTGTCACTGAACAGTATGCAAAAAAAGTAATTTCACTGTACTTAGGTACACATGTCAACAAAGTACCATTGAACCAGGGTGTCCAAAAATGAACACAATACCCTGAATTCAGCAACACCAACAACTTGTAGAACTGTACCATAACGTCCCATCTTCTGTACTCAATATCCTGACTGATGAAGCCCAATGTACCAAAAACCTTCTTCAAGCACTCTATCTAACGGTGACAGAACCTCCCCTCTGTACTCCTAGATCCCCCTGCTCTACAACAATCCCGAGTGCTCTACCATTCATTGTGAAGGTCCTGCCCTGGTTGACCTTCCCAAAATGTCCAAACTCTTATCTTAGCATTTTGTTCATCTTCTGAATTCCCCACTGAGGAGTTGTTTTATTCTATTGAATTAGATTTATTGTCATAGAGCCATACAGCAACAAAACTGGCACTTTGGCCCAATTTATTCATGCCATCTAAATCCGACCCATTTGCCCACATTTTACACATATTCCTCTGAACCTTTCCTATCCATGTACCATTACAGACATCTTTTAAATGCTGCTATAAATCCATTTATAGACAACCTGATGTAACCCTGTAAGAACAGTTTATTTCTGGTGAACCTCCCCACCATCTAAGTCATTGCCTCCGATAAAAAGGCAGCCAGCATCATCAGAGACCCACACCTTCTTGGCCATACACTCATTTCACCCCTGCCATCGGGAAGAAGGTACAGGAGCATGAAAACTGTAACGTCCAGGTCCAGGAACAGCTTCTTCCCTACAGCCATCAGGCTATTAAACACGGCAACCTCAAATAAGCTCTGAACTACAATCGACTACTATTATTATTATTATTATTATTATTATTATTATTATTATTATTATTATTATTATTATTATTATTTCTACTATTGTTTGTTTTTTTGAATATTTATATTTATACTGTATGTGTGTGTGTACTTGTATATATACACACTGAACTTTTTTTTTCTCTCTTGTTTATCATATTGTTTACATATTCTGTTGTGCTGCAGCAAGTAAGAATTTAATTGTTCTATCTGGGACACATGACAATAAAACACTCTTGACTCTCTTGACTTGACATTCTACCTCAAAAGTCTAAGACAGGGAGGAAAAATAAATATTTCGATGTTCCAGGAATGATGTTAGCAAAGTATAAATTAAGCTGCAAGTGACCAGATGAAAAATAAATTGTTTGTTTTCAGAAATATTAATCGTATACAAGAGAATTTTGCCTAGGCTGTACTTGGCTATGAACATTTAGTTCTATTGAAACCAATGGCCAGAACAAACAATGGCAATCAATACTCTCAATCAATACTCATGTGATGTAAGCATTTTGGGTCTTCTTTTTGAAACAAGGTAGCAGTTTGATAGCGTCTTGAAATTAAGTATCTTGTTGGGGCAAAATGGAGGGATTATATGTGACAATCCCATCAGAGAAGTTTGTGAAATTGATTTTAGTTTTGAAAAAAAAAACCAGAAAAACAAAACCAGTCTGAGTAAAAATAACTCTTGAAGTTTGTTGTAAAAACTCAAGTGCATCACTAATGTCCTTTGGGGAAGGCAATCTACCATCCTTACTTGTTCTCTCTGGTGTGTGAAGCCAATTGCATACCAATGTCTCTGACTCTTCAATGCCTTCTGAAGTAGATAAGCATTCCTTTACTAACTGTTCAAGATATATTCCCTACACAGGTCTGTTAGGGATAGGAAATAAATGTTTTCCTCGACACCCACACAAAAATGAAAAAGACTGCTTTAATAAACAAAGTTATTCCTTATGTAATGTAAATTAAAGAAGTTGCAGCCTGAGACCTTCTCCAGAACCCTCCAGGTTAAGCTATGCATGAGTAATATTAGATTGAAGAATCTCTGCACAAGAAACAAGCCACTATGGAATAGCATTGCACTCAGAGAAGCAAAATGTTTGCAGAGCTTCTCGAGTGGTGTCATATGAGGATATTATACACTGACATGCAATCCTCTTGTTATTGGTACAATTAAGTACTTTAGTTTGGAGATACAGTGCAGAAGCGGGCCCTTTGGCCTACTGAGTCTGCGCCGACCAGCGATCTCCGTACACTAGCACTATCCTGCACACCAGAATCAAAATCAGAATCAGAATCACACTTTATTCGCCAAGTATGTTTTGCAACATACGAGGAATTTCATTGGCCTGGTCAGTCATCCAATTAAAAATAACAGATCACTCAAAAAAACATTTTAACTTGAACATCCACCACAGTGACTCCTACACATTCCTCACTGTGATGGAAGTCTCTTCCTTTGTTCTTCCTCGGTCGGGGGCCTCGAGCCCTCCGTTGACAGCACGATCTTGACTCCCATAGCCGGCGGAGTTTGTGCCCTCCACGTCGAGGTGATCCGCTCCCGCATCGGAGAGATGTCAGCTCCTCCATGCCGGGCGATCGAACCTCGCATCAGGTCTGGTCGAACCTTCTGCGGCGTTGGAGCTCGCGACTAGCTTCACCTGAGACTGCGAGCCCTTGTTGGTAAGTCCATGGTGGTCACGGTGGGAGCGATCCCAGGAAAGGGATCCGCTCCGATGTTAAAGTCCAGCTCCAGCGATATTAGGCCGCTGAGCCCGGAGAATGTGATCCGAAAATTGATCACATCTCTGGGAAGGTAAGAAACTTGAAAAAAAGTTCCTCCTGATCCCCGGCGCCCAGGTGGTATAATCCCACCAGGGACAATTTACAGTTTTTTCCTACCAAAGCCAATTAACCTACAAACCTGTCTTTGGAGTGTGGGGGGAAACCAGAGAAAACCCATGTGCTCAAAGGCAGTGTGTAGGAAAGAACTGCAGATGTTGGTTTAAATCGAAGGTAGACACAAAATGCGGGACAGGCAGCATCTCTGGAGAGAAGGAATGGGTGATGTTTCGGGTCGAGACCCTTCATCAGACTGTTGTCAGGGGATGTCAGACTGATGCTCAAGGGGAGAATGTGCAACTCTGTTCAGACAGCACCCGTAGACAGGATCGAACTTGGGTCTCTGGTGCCGTAAGCCAGCAACTCTACTGCTGTGCCATAGATTAATGAAAAATTGAATGCTAGAGATAAATTGATTTGGTACATTTTAATAACAGCCACAGTAAGTAGAAGCAGAACTATACATCCGTACATCTACCCCAGTAGGTTAGCCTATGAGAATTTGAGTTTTTCGTACAGAATTACTGAACTTGAACTTTTGTTCATCCTGATGTAGAATGTTAGACAAATTGTCCTCAGCCTACCAATTCTGAAGTTGTTGTGGTGTGATCTATATGCCACATCACCTGTAGATGGCAATGTCAGTCCACATGCACTGCACTCTCACTGGAATATGGATAATATTTTCATGTCGTACAAGATAAGGCAGTTTTTCATGGTTGTAAACATCGCACAATGCCAGAATAATAACAACTGCAGCCTAGAAATGTTGTCTCCAAACTAACTATAATTCTTGACACAAACCTTTAGATGCTTCTTAAATTGTTTGAATCTGACACTTCCTGTTTACTTTACATTTACAGTGGAATCTGAACTATCTATCTAAACTACATGTTTTAATTCTTCTCAGAGGACGTGCATCAAAGGCAAGCTTAATGTTTCCTATCCATCCTCCAAAAGTTTATTTTATACTGAAAACATTCTCTTAAATTTATCGGTAATAATACTGACTTCAGTATTCTTAAGCTATTATTCATATTACTTTAATACTCTCCCGGACAGATCTTACCTGCATTCTCAGTGTAAATGTAGAAAACTCCAACAATAGAATGCGTAGCATCCATTATTTTTCAACTGGTATCTGCAGTCTATTCATATCAATGTGCAATTAACATCATGACTTAGGCTCTCCTTCTCACATAACTGACTTTATGGAGGTTCAGAAATAGCAAGTGAGTCTCCCGGATCTATCTCCACGATCTTTATATTTGTAATCTCTTTTCCTTCTTGCCTTTTTTTCTTTGTTTATGTTTCTCCTTTTTATTAGTTTATAGTCTCTTTTCTTTCTTTTTTTTCTCTATTTCTTTTCTTTTTTTTTTTAAACTTTAAAAAATGAAGAACTCTGTAACCAGTTTGTTGTTTATTATCATTGGTACATATGCTTTTAATAAAAAATAATCAAAAAAAAGAAATAGCAAGTGAATGAAACTTTCTAAAACTTCACAGATTCCATACAATGGATGTGAATACTCAGATTTCTGCACAGTAATGAATCTAACCTGAAACAGGATTTGGAAAGTTCATGCTGACCGTAAAAAGTCTCTGCTGGTCCCGCCCCCTATAAGAATTCCTTTATAGAGTGAAATATAACATTTTTCTGCAATGGCACTTTAAGCACTTTGTGGTTTCTGATAACAAGAATAAATGAAATTATATCAAACATATTTCCTATTGATATCTTTGTAAATCTTGCTAAAAGATTCCATCCATTTTCTATATTCTTATATTCCCATGTAAATATTAATTTGTTCCAAGTGGACTCTAGGATAATACTTTTATGTCTGTGATTATTCCAATAGTAGCACCCTGGTTTATATATTCCAAGACATCACATAAGAAAATGTTAGGGGAAATAGTCATAAGCTTGGACAAAGGATATATTTGAAAGAGCATTTTAAAGGAAGAAAGAGAAGTAAAGAATTGAGTAATTTAGCTAGATGATTCCAGAGCCTTGGAAGTTCTCACAATGGAGTGCGATATATTTGAGATTGATCAAACCCGAATCTCTTGGAAGGTTGCTGACTCTATGATTCCTTGACTGTGACTTAGTCGGATCTGGAAATGACAAAGCTCTTGATGAAAATTTGAGCAGCAATAACCAGAAGTAGCAATTGAGCAGGGGTTATGTTACTTCAATGCAAAGAGCATTTCTTAGTAACGGGTTTTCAAAGATCATCCCAGATCATCCCACAGTCTAATTTAATTTTAGAGAGAGCTAGATGAGTGGAGTTAATTTTAGAGGAGTGGAGTTAATGGCTAGGAAATTATATTTACGAAGGAAACTGAAGATTGGTTCCTTCAAATTATTAGTTGGATAAATTGTTCTCGTTCAGTGTATTTTAGAAAATGGTTGCCATAAATTGCAGCAGGATCTTGATCGGTTGGGCTGGTGGGCTGAGGAATGGTTGATTTTACTTCGGAGTCACATGAGTGACTACGTGAAGAAGGGTCGTCCGTCTGCATGCACGTCATTACGTCTGAACGCAAACGCGCGACGGACTGGCAGAGGCGCTGCGTCCTCCCAGGCCGTTAGGATGGGCAGGTAAAGAAAGTTGAATCACTTACCTGTGTTCTTTCGGGCTTGAAACTTTTTGTAGTTTCAGGGCCCAGATGTCGAGGAGACGGTCCACGGGAAAGTCGGCTGCCGAAGACCGCAGCATTTCCCAGTAGCGGGCAACGGTGTTTCCCGACATAGCGCCAGCAGCTGAACCGGCAGGAGACTTGTTGCAGGAGGAGAGCTCCATCGGTGGTCCTGCAGTACGGGAAAATCCACCTGCAAGTCAAACAACCCGTTGACTCAGAAGAGAGTCTGAGGACGACTCTCCCACATAGGAGCAGCTTTTTGGAGAAGTTGTTCCAACAATGACCTGCTCTAAGGAGAGAGCTGTGTCAGCCCGGGGCCTACAGCAGGCAGTACCGGGAGCCTCGCATAATGGGGCAACCCAATGTCTTCCCCATTGGAGGGGGAAGTACATATGGAAGAAACCACTCTGAATCAGAGTACAAAAGCAGGGGGGGAGGAACCTTCTCAGGGACAAGCAGAAGAAAGGAAGTAAGTAAATAATATTTACTTATATAGCACTGTTTAAGTTAACTTGCACAAAAGAGCTTTACATAAAATAAATAATAAGCACAAAAGAAAATAAATACTTTTGCAATCATCCAGGTTTCACTGGGTGCTTCGCTGGATAGAGATCTAGAAAATGTCTCCTGCTCTGAGGAGAGGAGCATTCACGGTCAGTTTCAGTCTGACCCAAAGCAAGAATCTCATTTAGGCCCGCTGGAGGGGCCATGTCAGCGCAGGTATCCTCAGGGGCCTGTGGCAGCACCTGTTTTCAGGGCTACCTACAAAGCTCACTCTCAATGGAAGGGAGTGTGAGTGATCAGTAGGTAACTGATCTCGAATTACAATACTATACAATACCATTTATTTGTCATTTAAAACTCACATAACGTTCAAACGAAATTTGGTTTCGAGATCAGTAGGTAACTGATCTCGAATTAAAGTATGAACATAAAAACTGAAGCACATGCATATGACCTCAAGAGACAGCAGTTGACAGAATATCTGCACAAATGCCGGCAAGGGAACAGCGCTATCAGGGTGACTTTGGAGAAACCAGCCGCCGAATCCTCTCTTCAGGTAAGACCAGAAGAAGGAAGCAAAAGCTGTCGGACCAATCTAGGTATCAATGACAAGCAAAACTTCATCAGTAGGCGACAACACACCCCACACTTCCATAGGAGGTAAGCGGTTCACTGAAGCCGGTGGTAGCTTGAAAGCTGGGCACGGAAATATGATCAGAGTCGTCTTTCAAGGCAGACTCAGAATTATGGCCAGAATTGTCCGACAAGGCAGGCTCAGTATGATAAGGTTTTCAGACCAAGACCCAAGCAGAGGTCAGGAGAAACATGGAATCCACACTTCCTACCAGTCCAACTCCCAATCGAGGAGAGAAAAGGGACCCGCATCAGGGGCCTTTGGGCTTACCACAAGACCACCGGTAGCCATGGAGGTAGGTGGGTCTGGGTTTACTGAAACAAGGGATTGTGGACCAGTTACATGTTGGTAATTTTACTCTTGTGTTTTTGTTCAAAATGACAATAACATGAATTTCAGATCTGGTTTTAAAAAACAGATAACAACATGTGATTATTTTTTACTGCACAACATACATAGGTTCCAAGCAGACTTGGAACTCGGACCGGAATTGTCTCCAAGGCAAGCCCAGTATTTTGGGCAGGATTGCCTTCCAGGACAGGTGACAGATGGAGGATGTCACTTCATCCAGTTTTAACTCATTTGTGCAGTACAGACTTTTAGAAACAGCAATTTTTGTTACGGTCTAACTACTGTTTTATAGGAGCTTCCTATAAAATGGTCACATGGCATGCATCGACCTCAAAGATGCATACTATTCGGTGTCTATTCATTAAGAACAGGAGATATTTGAAGTTTAACTGGATGGCATGGCTCTGCCAAATGGGTCGACATCAGCTCCTAGACCATTGATTAAACTACGGAAACCAATTCTGGGTCTACAAAGGTCTCAGAGCCACATAGTAATGGCATATTTGGACAATTTCATTTTGGAGTCACCAAGAATTGGCAGAAGCATCAGTCAAAGAAAACCAAAACCCTGTTTTAAAGAATTGGTTACCTCATCCATCCAGTTAAATCAAAATTGACACCTACAAGGGTAATTGATTACCTAGAATTTACTATCAAAAACAGTAAATATGTTGGTGACTTTGCCTAGGGGCAAACAACAATATTAATTAAGCCTGCAATGACCTGATAGTCAAATTCTAGCCATCTATCAGGCAAACAGCAAGTGTAATTAGCAAATAGTAGCTGCATTCCCAGCAGTATGGGCCTTTGCATTACCAGAACTTACAGCAAGCAAAGGAATGAACACTCAGATTACATGCAGGCCGAATTGGCAAACTATGGATTGCTAGCAGAGGCCATTGTTGAATAACTATGGTGGATAACGAATGGG
Organism: Leucoraja erinaceus; assembly: GCF_028641065.1. Classification (NCBI taxonomy): domain Eukaryota; kingdom Metazoa; phylum Chordata; class Chondrichthyes; order Rajiformes; family Rajidae; genus Leucoraja; species Leucoraja erinaceus. The sequence goes on from NC_073382.1 coordinate 72,385,458, forward strand.
AGACAGCTCAGAGAAATTTTGCTTGAAAGCCATCGAGGGTTCTTCAGACCTATGCAAGCGGCTAAGGATGGGGAGACACCAACACATTCTAAAGCTGTGGGGGCAGATGGAATGAGCAGGAGTCTGTAATTCCCCAACACATGGAATCAATTACGCAGAATTGTTGGGGGCACAATGTGGACTCAAGATTCTCTGTAGCGATATGCAACCAGTGCTTGTTCAAATTCAGATTGATAACACCACTGCGGTGGCATATATCCATTAACAAGGGTGGTGTAAAATCTGTATCTTACGACAGATTGTTGAACCTCATTTGGCACTGGTGTATCGAGAGGAATATTTGGGAAATCTACGAGGTAGATATAACACGGTGACAGATGCTGGATCACGAATGTTTAATAACACAGAATGGATGTTGAATCACACAGTATTTAACAAAATAACTACACGATTTGGCATACCAGGTGTTGATCCATTTGCATCTAGACTAACCATTAGTTACCCAGATATGTGTCCTGCGAGCCGGATCCAGGAGCAAGGCAGAGGATGCTTTCTCCCTCAATTGGGGAGGAATGTTTATGTATGCTTTCCGCCAATTTGTCTCACAAACCAATGATTGACAAAAATCAAGCAAGACTAAGCCACAGGTATATTGGTAGTGCCAGATTGGCCTTCTCAAGCCTGGTCCCCAAAAATTCTGGGAATTATAGTCCAGCGAGTAATGGCTGTACCCAAGAACAGGGACCTCCTAGCGAACCCAGTTACAGGGAGCAATCATTCACTACATGAATGTATAACTTGTTGGTCTGCAGATTCTGAGGAGGCCATTTCAAGGCATAGGACTGTCCGAACAAATACAACACAGTTCGGATAATGGATAATGGAGTTCCTATCAACTGTACTATAACTATAAACTAAGTTATAGTGCATCTATAGTGCCAGAGGCGCACTCTCCTCCAATCTGATGCCGGAAGCAGGGCACAGTTCGATAGGAACGCACCCCTTTACAACAAAATTCATGAAGGGAATTTACAATTTAAGACCTCCAAGGCCAAGGTACACTGATACATGGGATGTGAGCGTGGTACAAACCCTACTTTGACAGTGGGGACCGCCTATAACTAACCCTGAAGGTGGTATGCTGACAAAGAGTCCAGACACTGCAAAAGCTACGGTTGGACTACATGACCACCAATATGAACAACATAACATTCCTAATCAGGAACCTGATAAAACAGAGCAGGCCAGGAATGCCAGGGATGGAGATCCAGTTCTTGGCATATCCAGAGGACCAACGGTTGTGTGGGTAGTAACATACTAACACCACTATCTGAGAGTTACGGAGAACCTCAGAGGCTCAGAACAATCGGCCCTCATCAGCCATAAAAAAACCACACCAAAAGGTGTCAACTCAAACCGTCTCCAGATGGTCAAAAGAGGTAATGGCGGTAGCAGGAGTAAGCATTTATATGGTTGAATCTCACTCCACCAGGGCTGCATCTACGTCGGCAGCAAGAGCTATGGACGTGCCCCTTGACGACATCCTAGTGGCTGCAGGATGGACGAATGAAATAATGGTCCACCGGTTTTATAACAAACCCATAACTGGACTGGGGGTGTTTGTACGTACCATTTAAGTTTTGTCCCTTAGTTTCCCCCCCAAGGTTGTGAGGGGTAACTTTTTAAAAACCTTTTCTTTCATTTAAAGCATCAGTTTCTTTACTTAACTACGTAATGTCTGAATGCTTTAATGATTACACGCATCCATGGTCAATCCATTCAGTGTGCGACGCCTGGATTCGTAACCGGCGTAAAATCACAGAGCTTTGAAATCTTCACGTAGTCACTCACGTGACTCCGAAGTAAAATAGTAAGATTAAACGAGAACTTACCAGTTTGAAGTTTGATCTTGATTTTATGAGGAGTTACGATGAGCGATTACATGCCCACCGCTCCCACCCTCATACTATCAAGGTCATATGGAAGTTCTAGTTTCTTCACAATCTTACTATTCTCAGGTCTTCTTTTTATCTGTGATTTAACACCGCTGCTTTGAAGATTGACGCGCACGCAGACGGACGGCCCTTCTTCACGTAATCGCTCATCGTAACTCCTCATAAAATCAAGATCAAACTTCAAACTGGTAAGCTCGTTTAATCTTACTATTAAATTTCATACAGAGAAATGTGAGGTGTTGCATTTTGGGTGATCTAACATGGGCAGGATTACACTGTGAATGGTAGGGGTCTGGGGAGTGTTGTAGAGCCATGAGATCTAGGAGGCAGGTACATAGTTCCTTGAAAGTGGCATCACAGATAGATGGTCAAAAAGGCTTTCCGCACATTGGCCTTCATTAGCCAGGGTATGGAGCATAGAAGTTGGGAGGTCATGTTGCAGTTGGTGAGGATGTTGGTGAGGCCACATTTAGAGTATTGTGTTCAGTTTTGGTCACCGTGTTATCGGAAAGATGTTGTCAAGCTGGAAAGTGTGCAGAGAAGATGTACGAGGATGAAATGAAATGATGAAATGATTCAATTTATTGTCATTGTCAGTGTACAGTACAGAGACAACGAAATGCATTTTTAGCATCTCCCTTGAAAGGGAGACACAGGGCGTCGCGGTGTGCCCGCGCCTGCCGCCGTAACATTCCATTACAGGCAAAGGTGGGTGAAGTATCTTGCCCAAGGACACAACGACAGTATGCACTCCAAGCGGGATTTGAACCGGCTACCCTCCGGTCGCCAGCCGAACCCTTAGCCCATTGTGCTATCTGTCGCCCCATGTTGCCAGAACTCGGGGGCCTGAGCTATAGGTAGAGGTAGAGCAGGTTAGGACTTTATTCTTTGGAAGACAGGATATCGCAATGTTTAGGAAGCATCTGAACGAGTACATAGATAGGAGGGGTTTAGAGTTGTCTGGGCCAAATGCAGGCAGGTGGGAATAGTGCAGATGGAGCATGTTGGTCGGTGTGGTTGAGTTAGGCTGACGGGCCTGTTTCCATGCTGTATGACTCTATGACAAACAGTCTACATACTCAGACAGTAGAGGGGATAATGGAGATGTAAGTCTGGGTGGTTTTGATAAGTATGTGAAAACTATCCCACATCTCATTTTGTACCTTAAAAAGGGAAGTGTTAATAGAACATTCATTAGCTTTAAACAAACTAAATGATTGGAAAATATAGGTCTGTGCATTGGAGTAGACTCTGAGCTTATAAGAGTTTCAGCTAATGGAAATAACACTCAGCAAATATGTAAACGTGTTGCATCATTCTTTTCCATTTTTCATTAATGAATAAAATTTAGATTTATCCCATTATATTATGCATTCGTTCCTGGCAATCAATTATTTTCTAACTTCACTGAAATACATGACTGATTTATGTGGAAAAAAATCAGTGCTGCCTAATGAAATTTGACAGTTTCTCAGGGCCACTTACTTCATTGGAACAAGACCAATGCCGATAGCTGTAATCATTATTATTCAAATGTTAAAGAGCTGTGCCAAATATCAAGCCTTCACTGTGAAAACCATTCAGACGCAAAGTATATTATGTTAATATTTTCAACATTGAATTAAAGTATAAACAAGGGCCTGAGTTTTACAGTGCGCTCAAATTCAAACTGGGAGCTGTGCATTCCTTAAGGGGTTGGACAGGCTAGATGCAGGAAGATTGTTCCCGATGTTGGGGAAGTCCAGAACAAGGGGTCATAGTTTAAGGATAAGGGGGAAATCTTTTAGGACCGAGATGAGGAAAACTTTTTTCACACACAGAGTGGTGAATCTCTGGAACTCTCTGCCACAGAGGGTAGTTGAGGCCAGTTCATTGGCTATATTTAAGAGGGAGTTAGATGTGGCCCTTGTGGCTAAGGGGATCAGGGGGTATGGAGAGAAGGCAGGTACAGGATACCAAGTTGGATGATCAGCCATGGTCATATTGAATGGCGGTGCAGGCTCGAAGGGCCGAATGGCCTAATCCTGCACCTATCTTCTATGTTTCTATGATTTGTATCATATAAAACCTAAAACCTTGCTCATCCTAGTCGTATCTACATTTACATTTGCTTGCAGTGTACAACAAAACAGAAAACATCCTTTGAAGTATGGTTGGACAATCATTTTGGAAAAGATTTTGGAATGACATTGTGCTGGAACTTATTAACAAGTTCCTGCAATTATGTAACATTATGTACAAGGCTCTTAGATGAAAGCAAATGTTCCAAATTTGCAGGTTGGGCTTTGTCACCCATTTCCCAGCTCTAGCATCTCAGTTATTTATGTAATCTCATGTGCGAAGAACTGATCAGACTCACAAAATCAACACAGCATGTCAGACTTCCAAAAATCTCTCCAGAGTCATTCTGCAAACCTCTAAAGACAATTGCAATGCAGAGAGAAGTCGATCACATGACTCTACTAATAAGGTTGCAGCTTTAAAGCCAGAGTCAGCATTTACCAGCTCATTGTAAAAATATACTCCACTGATCCTCATTTAAAAAGGAAAGGCAGAAGATCATTATTTGCACATAAACAACATACATCCTCATCCAAATACCCCCTCCCCCACCCAGGGCACAGTTATTTCTCCCACTAACAGCCCCCATCCCCCTCCTACCCCATCCCATCCCACCACACCCCACTCCAATGTCACGTTCTACCTGTATACCCCTCTCTGGTTTACACTTCACTCATCTTTCATCCTCTCTCCTTATTTGACACCCTTACATCTCTATTTCATCTGTACCCTTTGTCCACCCATCTGGCAATCAAATACCCCCTCGCCTGTATTCCCCAATCATTTGTCAACTTGGTCCTGCCCCATCTCTTTTCCAGCTTTCTCTCCCCTACTACAATCCGTCTCAAGGAGAAGGGTCCCAACCTGAAACATTGCCTATTCATGTCCTCCAGAGATGCTGTCTGAAGGGCCTGTTCCACTTGGGCGTCATTTGCGCGGCATTTACGCGACAGGTTGGTAGTGACTGACGCGTGACTATCGCGCGGAAATCGTCTAGCAGTACGACAGTCACGCCAGTGCTCTTGAGGGCCCTGTTTCTTTTGGGAGCCATTTGCAATGTCGTTCGTACTTAGTCTGATCTCCGTGGCATGGATTTTCCCAGTGAAAAAAATTTCAAAACTATGCACGCTTTATACCTCGGTGGTCACGTGGTTTGGCATTCAAATGACGCGCAAATGGCGCGCTGACGGCGTACAGGCAGCACCTGGTTGCGGACGTTGCTGCACGGTGATGCATAATAAATTAGCATAGGCATTGTTCGTGTGTCACTGTGCGTAACCATGCATCACCATGCGTCACCACGTGCTACACGTACACCATCAGTACGTCAGCGTACGCCATCAGTACATCAGCATGCGCAAGGGATAAGTCACTCCAAAATCCTGGGGTGCCGCGCATTACCGCGCGTCACTGCATATACCACCACGCCTCTCCATGCGCCATGCGCGCGTCACGATGCGCCATGCACGTGTCATGAGATTCCAGGATGAACAACCTATTTTTAGGATGTTGCGTAAATGACGCGCAGGCGCCCAAGTGGGACAGGCCCTTGATCCGCTGAGATACTCCTGCTGTTTATGCTCCAGCATTTGCAGTTCCTTGTGTCTACAAGCAAAGGTTTAATATGTAAGCAGAACAATTTGGCAATATGTTCAGTACAGCCATCATAGGCTGAAGGGCCTGTTCCTGTGCTGTACTGTTCTATATCCTCCTATTTAAAATAAAATAAGTATATTCATTTTCAGGAGGCAAACTTTTTCAGACATTATATTTTTGGACCTAACCGGGGGCAAATTAAGAGCTCTTTGGAACAGCTGCAGAGTTCTACTCATTTTGGACAGTTCTGAAAACAATGAAGACCTGTATTCCTTACAGTGCCAAATTTCAGGCATTTCTTCCATAAATGGTTCATTGATACATTAACTGATACTACTTTCTGCAGTGGGATTAGTTTCCAGCTTCTTCATTCTAGTTTCTCATACCTGCCGTATGTTTACAAGTTCCTACCCATCCAGTACTCAGGTCGGAAGATTTCCATTTTAATGGTGCCACCTTTACCTTTCTTGTTATAATGAGATTCCCGACTCTTCTTCATTTTGATCAGGCACTCTAGTTTTTGACATTTCTAACTGGGTTAAGGTCATTAGGAATAGGAGTAGAATTAGGCCATTCAACCCATCATGTCTACTCCGCCATTCAATCATGGCGTATCTATCTCTCCCACCTAACCCCATTCTCCTGCCTTCGCCCCATAACCTCTGACACCTGTACTAATCAATGAACCATTTATGGAAGAATTGCCTGAGTACTAGAAGGCTAAAGAGTATGTGTCTGGAACGTGCTGTCACTGGCAGTGGTGGAGGCCTTTACAAGGCTTTTAGGTAGGCACATAGATATGCAGGGAATCTGTACCGATTTTATATCGAAGTCTCGTGATGAGATTACGTGAAGAACCCACCAGCCCGCATGCGCGTCAATACGTCGTCGCATGCCGCGGGATTCGGAGCCATTCGAAAATGCTCCGGCAGGTAAGCAGTTTATTGCTTGCTGGCTCCGAAAATAGATGCAGCGGGCTCGGAGACGCTGACAGGCGTGACCTGTACAGCTACCACCATTGAGGCTCCGGGAATGAGCAGGTGGCCGGCCTCAGAGTAAACTGGCAGGCACAACCTGTACAGTAAGCTCCGCCAAGGCTCCCGTGGAGCAGCCTGTCACACCAGGCTCGGAGTAACCGGCAGGCGCAACCTGCAAAGTAAGCTCCACCTAGGCTCCGAAGGAGCAGCCTATCCCACTGGCATGACCTGCACAGCAATGTCCGTTTAAAGCTCCGAAAGGGAGCAGTTTGGCAAGCGTGTGGCCGAAGATGTGGACAGGCATGGCCTGCAAAAGGAACTACGCTGAAGCTCCGATAAGGAGGTCAACCTGGGCTCGGAGGCCGGTGGTCGAAGATTTAAAAGTCCCCGCCGCGCCGCAGCCAGAAGCACCGCAGACTGGGGCGATGGTAAGTCCGCGCCGGGCCCGTGGTAGAAGTTGGCCGCGGGCCGGTGGTGGAAGCACCTTCTTCTCCCGGGTCCCCCACGAGGGATCCCGGGCTGCAGACGCCACGCCAGCTGGAGCTGTGATGACCGTGGCTTCAGGCTGCCTGGCTGCGTCGGGCCAGCGGAACGGAGCGCTCCCCTCCGGCAAGCCCCAGCGAGGGCTCCCCCGCTCCATGCCGAGAGTCCATGCTGCGCTCGCTGCTGAAGCCCCAGGCGCGTCTCCAGGAAAGGACGCGCCGATCCTCGTTGTTAGGCCACGGGGAGGTGACCTGGAAAAAGTCGCCTCTCCGTGGAGGAGGCGACCGAAGCGGTTTCCCCCTCACCCCCCCACACCACCCCCCCACACAAAACACACAAAGAAACATTAAAAACATACTTCAAAACATACTAAAAACAAAAAAAGTTGGGGAAAAACGGACACGCTGATGACAGGGCGCCGGCTTGCAATGCCCCCACCGATTATTAGGAGTAGGGCTGACTGAAGGCTCGGGCTCAATTTCAGCGTCATCCCAAGAGGAAGTTTCAAAACAGGTCCAGAAGACAAAGACTAAAAAAGCTGAAATGGAGGACCTTTATACTTTTATTTCAAAAGAAATCTCAAGTATAAAAGAAGAACTGAAAAACTTCAAAGAATAAATTTCGGCCTCGGTTCAGACTGTTCGAGAAGAATTGTTTACCTGGAAGGCAGAAATGTCTGAAAAATTAAATCAACAAATGGAAGAGGTAAACGTTAAACTTAATTTGATGGAATCTAACTTTAACTGTAGGTTGAATCCCATTATCGATACAGTAAATCAGCATACTGCTGCTATAACTGAATTAGATTCAATTGCCGACACAAGTGCTGAAACTACAAAAAGAATTCTCTCCGAGACTAAGCGTTTAACAGATTTACTGAATAAAGTGACTGAAAAATGTATTGACTTGGAGGGATATCAGAAACACCAGAATCTAAGAATTGTTGATGTTAAAGAGGGCAAAGAGGGAAATAAAAACCTTCGTGACTTTGCTGCAGATCATTTACAAAAGCCTCTTCTAGGTCAGGCACACAGAGCATTGAGACCTCGTCCGAGTGCTAGTGCCCCCCCAAGACAACTAATATTGAAGGTGCATTATGACCACGTTTTGGAAGATGTTGACAAAAATTGCTGGCAACAGAAATCTTTCATTTGAAGGCGACAGGATCAGTATTTTCAGAGACTATCCTGTAGAGGTTGTTAAGAGACGAGCACTTTTCAATGAGACAAGAGGAATCCTTTAGAAGATACCAAATTTGAGATATGGTCTGATGTACCCTGCAAAACTGAGATTCACCTACAAGCAGAAGGAACATTTCTTCACCGATTACAAGAAAGCACTGGAGTTCGCCCAGGATATTGAGAAATTGACTGATGATTGAACATTATCTACACAGTGTCATCACCTTGCAGAGAACAGATGGAACTTTAAATTGTTATACTCAAGGACTAATGATAGTCGATAATGATAGTTGAGCAAGTTATCCTGTATTGATTTACAACCTTTATTATTTAGTACTAATCACTAATTATCACTAACTATTATTAACAAGATATTCATAGAATTAGTTATAAATAAGAACTGTAAACAATGTTTGATTTAGGTATTTTATTAATAAAATTTTGTTTTTTTATATTTGACTAATATTTGACTAATATTTTTTAGGAGAATAAAAATTCCCTACTACTGGATTACAAATTATTTGGACCTAAACATGTTTTTCCCCCCTCCTTTTTATAAATTGCTTTTATTGAAATCTTTTTTTAAATTAAAGCAGGGAGCTAGTATTATTTTTTTTATAAGGCTACAGAAGTCTCTAGAGGGTTAGCCATGCTAGTGTGGCTATCACTAACTACACTGATTATGTAGTTTTTCTCCTTTCTTTGCACTCTTCTAACCTATTTTCTACTCTTTCTACTTTTCTCTTCATTATAACTTAAATATTAAATTTAATTATAAGTTTTTTTTAAGAAGATATGTTCGGGATGAAGACATATTAAATCTAACATTCATCTATCCTGTGTTTGGGTAGAATGTCAGGTTTAGTGTGTTGAACCATTTTCTCTTTCATAGACCACCCTACCCATAAGGTGCAATACGTTTATATGAAAATTAGGGGTGAAGGAATTACATTTTGTAGTTGGAACGTCAAGGGTATTAATGAACCACTCAAGAGAGGTAGTATTAGCACACTTAAAATCACTCAAAGCTGATATAATGTTTCTGCAAGAAACTCATCTTAAAAATGAAGCGCGACATAGATTGAAAGCAAAATGGGTTGCCAAAACGTATCACTCCTCATTCTCTCATAAGTCTAGAGGGGTTGCAATTTTAGTCCGTAAGGGTATACCTTTTAAACATATATCAACTATTACGGATATTGATGGAAGATATATTATACTGGTGGGTGAATTATATTAAAAAAAAGTGATTTTCCTTAACGTTTATGGACCAAATTTTGACAACCCATTGTTCTTCAAAAAAGCACTTAATACTATTCCGGAACTTACACAACATAATTTGATAATTTTTGGAAAAATCCAACAACCCCCTCAATTAAAATGTGGATTATGGAAATGTCTAAGACCTTACATTTGGAAAAAATTAGACTTGTCTTAATTGACAAATCAGAACTATTTGCTAAAATATGGTCTCCATTTATTGATTTTCTGAAAGGGTAAATCGATTCAGCACGGAAGCTTGACTGAAACTTGAATCCAGGATTGGATGAATAATTAAACTTTATAATCTACGGACCTATCTCCAAAATTGTGTTATTGGTAATTTTTAAATATATTTTTAAAACATTTTCTCCCTCTTTTCTCTCTATCTTTCAAAAAAAATCTATTAAAAAATAAACAGAAGCTGTGTTAATATGTAACTGGTAAACAAATCGTGTTTTGGTTATGATATGTATATGCTTTAATAAAAATATTTTTTAAAAATGAAAGGGTTCAGAGAAGATTTACGAGGATGTTGCCAGGGCTAGAGGGTCTGAGCTATAGGGAGAGGTTGAGAAGGCTGGGTCTCTATTTCTAGGAACACAGGAGGATGACGGGTGATCTTATAGAGGTGTATAAAATCATGAGAGGAATGAATCGGGTAACTGCACTAAATCTCTTGCCCAGAATAGGGGAATCGAGGCCCAGAGGACATAGGTTCAAGGTGAAGGGGAAAGGATTTAATAGGAATCTGAGGAAACTTTTTCACACAAAGGATGGTGTATGTATGGAACAAGCTGCCAGAGGAGGTTGTTGAGGCTGGGATTATCCCAACATTTAAGAAACAGTTAGACAGGTACATGGATAGGACAAGTTTGGAAGGATATGGACCGAATGCAGGCAGGTGGGACTAGTGTAGCTGGGACATGTTGGCAAGTGTGGGCAAGTTGGGCTGAAGGGCCTGTTTTCACACTGTATCACTATGACTATGACTCTTTAATAAAATCTTTGATGTACCAATTAAATATCATACTTTGCAATATTAATATTTAAGCTCAGATGTCATCTTAGATCAATGGAGAAATTCTCAGAATCAACAATTTCAACTATCTATGCTGATGCACGTTGCAATGTTGAATGAGTAACTGACATTAGCTCTTTATGCACACAACTGGTACCACAAGTTAACTTTTGAATATTAGATTTCCTTGATCAACAGAAGAGATGGAGATATTCAGCAGCTTCTGACTTGACACAAGGCATTCTAGAAGAATATTAATTTCTGAATTGAATCAACTCCTGATTGAACCGTTCCCTATGTGTATTTCCATTTAGAAGTTTCGCAGAGATGAATTTACCCCTTGTCATATGAAAAATCACATGTGCCGACCTCAGCAGGCATGCACATCTTCCTGTGTCAGCCAATACCAAATTTTCTCACTTCATTCTAAGTTACTTTAAATAGACAGATATGATCATCCCAGCAAAGTTTGAGGGTTATTTGTGTACTCATCAGAGTTTGACAATTGTTTCTACTGTGATCTTAATCTGTTTCAGCAATCACCTTAACTAGTCCATGGGGATAGGTTTCAAATTTATCATTGGCATATAAAACCTCTCGAGCTCCTTCTCAATTTGTTCACATCTTTGCTCCTAATAATGCCCTTACTTAGTTCGGTTTATTTTAGTTTATTGTCACATGTACAATGAAAAGCTTTGGTTGCATGTTATTTCCAGCCAGCCGAAAGACTGTACAAGATTGCCATTTCTCGCCTAGGCAATTTCTATCTGCTCCGTATCATTTTTGCTCCTAATCCAGACAGACACGGGATATTGCAGATCTGTCTCTTTTTTGTGTGTAAAACATCTAAAACTCGTGTATAACCGACCACTATTTGAACCTTGCATTACTGCTTTTTGCGATAAATCTCTGTACCATGTACAAAAAACACTGGGAGAAACTTACAAAGCTTTTCTGTACATGCGAACTTTTCTGTCCTTTGGAGCAATATGTCCAACAAATAAATCCTTGTTAAAAAAGTCTGAGCAGTTTCACATTACATGTACAAAAGACATTTTATCGGCTTTAATTGGCAGAAAAATTACAAAGAAATCGTAATGACCCAGATTCCAATAACCTCATAGGCATCTCTGCCTTCTAGGATCTATTGTCTAAACTACCTGGTCGGTTGGAGATGATCTGAAATGCTTTTCTTCGGGAAATATGACTGCAATTTCGACCCTTTCCTTGACATTGTCACCCATCGCGGCAATAGCTGTTATTACTGGAGCGTGGATGTCTCATCGGGACCATGGAGTTGCGTTCTCCAAGTGAGGGGACATTAACCACTCCTCGCCCTTCACTTGTAACCAAGCATGCCTCGGTTTCTCCGGCGGCAGATTAGTATAGCGCAAACTGAAACGAGCGCTATAGTTGAGGGGGGCGGGTGTGGTCTGGCGATGCCTTGTTTTTCATCTTTTTTCTTATTTTTTAGTTAGTTGAGGTCACCGGGGGGGGGGGGGGGGGGACGCTTTCTAGGAGCTCCTACCAGTGAGCTGAGACCGGCGATGAACCCGTCATCGCGGCCTAGCTCAGCGGGTCTGTGGAGCGGCCCAGAACCGCGGGCGGCGGCGCGCTGACTTTGAACATCGGGCGAGCCTTGCCTGGGATCAGGAGCTCCAGTGAGCTGAGATCACCAGTGCGGGTCTGTGGAGCTCCATCCGGCGCGGCCTTGTTGGCTTCGGAAGCCGCGGTCTCCCGCGGTCTCCAGTAAGGGAAGCGACCGTTCCAGGTGTCCCAAGCTGCTGTGAGGATTCTCCCTGACCATCCCTAAAAGCTCTGACCTCATTGGCAAAAAAAAACCTGTTGTTCATGAATTCATATTAATTGTTATTGCTGTCAATACCCAAGTTATTCTTTCTCAAAGCATTTTAGTTTAGTTTAGAGATACAGTGTGAAAACAGGCCCTTCGGCCCACCAACGATCAACGACCAACGATCCATTTCTTTGGTCCTTCCACAATTGTTACACATTTGACTGACAGATGAACATAATTATCTTTTGTTGTCATTCCTCCCATTATTAACACTAGTGAGTGTTTAAGGATTCTCTGGCCCTGGCTGACAAAATCTCTCCATCATTCAGGATTTGTTTTGTGCACATACACCACTCGCATTCTGCCCTGTTGATAAACCAATGATTTTCCGTTGATCCTCTGTGCTGCCTGACTCGAAACAGTATTTTCCTAAGACCAGTTCTTCAAAACAATCTTTCTCATATCGTCCATTCTGTGATTCCAAACACTCCAATATTTCTTCTGGACTAAATGAATGAAATCATTTATTTTAGGGAACGTTTGCTATACGGTTCTACATTAGTCATATTCCTCACCAGTGTATTGGTCTCCTCCTGTTGAATGTATACATCTCAAAGTGCATATTTTCTTGCACATGGCAGTATTAAGAGAATTTCCTGAACACCGATACTATTTTGCATTTATCCCATACTTTGACTAGTCTATCCAAGCGGAATACATTTTTACTTCTATCATTGCTAGTGGGACAGATATGAGAAATTATAGGTAATAGATAAATTATGGTAAAATGTAAATGCAACAGGGTTGTCGTGGAATGCAATAACAAGGAACTGCAGATGCTGGCTTATACCAAAGATAGTCCCAACCCGAAACATCACCTATCCGTTTGCTCCAGAAATGTTGCCTGACCCTCTGAGTTACTCCAGCATTTTGTGTCTATCTTAGGGTTGCTGTGGTATGTGACTTTACCAAACAATATTTGAAAATGGAATATTCAGAAGATCAGGCAATATCTGTGGAAAGAGGAACAGTGAACAATAATTCTTCATCAAAATTTATATATAAACTGGAGGGACTAGTGTAGCTGGGACATGTTGGCCGGTGTGGGCAAGCTGGGCCGAAGAGTCTGTTTCCACACTGTATCACTCTATGACTCGATGACTCTAAAATTCACATTTCATCTTACATTTTTTAGAGAAAGTTCATCTTGTTGACTGATGTCCTCAGGGAAATGAAACCTCATTTAATTTGGCCTATTTATAATTCCTGATTCACAGTGTCGACTGTTAACAGCCCTCTGAATTGGCCAAAACCATTGAGCTGCATCAAGCAACAATGTCAAAGCACAATTAATGTAAATCCAGGCAGGCCAGCTAGCATCAAACATTGGGTTTGAAAAATGACAAAGGCTTACCTGGCAAAGTCAGGGAGTAAAAATATCCCAGCATCTAAATTAGGCGAGACGTCCTTCAACTAATCTGCAACATGACTCACAATAGTCAAGCACAGATTTGACATATTTGCACCCACAACCTTATACTTCCCAGCCAATGTTTCAGATAATTGGGCCCTGTACATTTAAGCTTTCATCAAGAACTGTTCCTGTAATTGCAGTTTTTTGTGCATGAATCAGGCTAAACACCCCCAAACTAACTGCCTGCTGCTTTTGGTATAGCAGTTATGCAAAGAGATGACCTTGACAGTGTAGGTGGATCAGATCTAAACTCTATGAAATCTTTAGCGAATGGTGACACTTGTGACATTATGGTGAAAGGGAGTTAATAAATAAAGCAGCTTTATAACACTGGGGCTGAGGACTTTGTTCTGAGAAACTCCTGCGGTGATGCCAATGCATTATAATTTGGTTCACAACTCAGTTCAATATTTTGACAAGTGATTTAGTGTAAAACATATCTTTGTCAAGAATTGTTTCGACAGGTTTATACTCCTTTTTGTTTTTAAGGAGAATATCTTGTATAAACATTTCCTTGAATATGGTTCATTTTGCATGTTTATGAATCTATTTATTTCCAACAGTCCAATTTCTTTTGCTTTGACATGTCAGACGAGATCTCCTCCATCTCCTTCTGCCACTTGTTATCATTTTTTTAAGGGAGCTGTGTGAATGCTTTTCTCGCTTGATGAAGAAGCACATTCAAGCACCACCTTCTTTTGCATTATCCTTTGGGACTCTGACAGTTTTATGATTTGATTTGATTTGATATAGAGCTAAAAAAATATAGCAACCTATTCCTTTGGATGTCTCATTGTCTCTGCTGCCAAATACTGTGATACCAAACATCCAGACTGCACAACAGACATTTACAACGTGCATCCCTTTTGCTCTGTTTGACAAGACAGGATGTGAAAATACTTTTGTGAAAATACTTAACAGATCCTTTGGTTCATGTACTCTGTCCCACTCAAAAGCAATTCTGTGTGCATCACAATATGCTTACATTTCCCACTCCACTAAACGCCACATCCTCTCCCGCAAGGTGAAATGTAACGTGGGCAATAAAATCTAATCCAGAAGGCCACTGTTACCATCATTAATGTTACAAGTTATCTGACATTTGACATTGGACTAGGAGTAAAAGTATACAGCTCCTTGAAGGTGTTGTTGTGGGTTGAAAGATAGGTGAAGCAAGCTTTTGGAACAATGGCTAACATCAGTCATGGAAATAAGTATGGAATATAGACACAAAATGCTGGAATAACTCAGCGGGGCAGGCAGCATCTCTAGGGAAAAAGAATGGGTGACGTTTCGGGTCAAGACTCTTCTTCAGATTTGACTTGAAACTTCGCTCATTCCTTTACCCAGAGATGCTGCTTGTACTGCTGAGTTACTCCAGCATTTTGTGTCTATGTTTGGTTTAAACCAGCATCTGCTGTTCCTTCCTACACAAATGAGTATGGAAGTTGGGACGTTATGTTACAGTTGTACAAGACATTAATGGGGCTGTATTTTGAGTGTTTAAGAAGGAACTGCAAATGCTGGAAAATTGAAGGTACACAAAAATGCTGGAGAAACTTAGCGGGTGCAGCAGCACCTATGGAGCGAAGGAAATAGGCAACGTTTTGGGCTGAAACCCTTCTTCAGACTGATTGGTATTTGGAGTATTGTGTTCAGTTTTGGTCTCTGTGCTGTAGGAAAGATAATAATAATAATAATACATTTTATTTATGGGCGCCTTTCAAGAGTCTCAAGGACACCTTACAAAAATTTAGCAGGTAGAGGAAAAACATGTAAGGGGAATGAAAAAAATAGTAGATACATGACTAGTACATAAAGTAAAGACAGAATACAATTCAAAACACAATATGAGGCAATTAGTGCACAGATGAAACGGGAGGGGGACGTGGGGCTAAGGATAGGCAGAGGTGAAGAGATGGGTCTTGAAGCGGGACTGGAAGATGGTGAGGGACACGGAATTGCGGATCAGTTGGGGGAGGGAGTTACAGAGCCTGGGAACTGCCCTGGAGAGGGCTCTGTCCCCAAAATTGCGGAGGTTGGACGCGGATGGAGAGGAGACTGGCTGATGTGGATCTGAGGGACCGTGAGGGTTGGTAGGGGGAGAGGAGGTCAGTGAGATATGGGGGGGCCAGATGGTGGAGGGCTTTGTAGGTGAGGATCAGGATTTTGTAGGTGATCCGGTGGGAGATGGGAAGCCAGTGAAGTTGTTTGAGGACTGGAGTGATGTGATGCCAGGATTTGGTGTGGGTGATGAGTCGGGTGGCTGCGTTCTGGACCAGTTGGAGTTGGTTGATGTAGGTGGAGCTGATGCCAAGGAGAAGTGAGTTGCAATAGTCCAGTCGGGAGGAGATGAAGGCATGGATGAGTCTTTCAGCAGTGGGAGGTGTGAGAGAGGGTCTGAGTTTGGCGATGTTGCGGAGATGAAAGAATGAGGTTTTAATGACATGGCGGATGTGAGGCTCAAGGGAGAGGGTGGAATCAAAGATCACGCCAAGGTTGCGGGCCTTGGGAGATGGGGAGACAGTGGTGCCGTCGATGGTGAGAGTGGGGTTATTGATTTTGCTGAGTGTGGCTTTGGAGCCTATGAGGAGGAATTCTGTCTTATCGCTGTTGAGTTTGAGGAAGTTATGTTGCATCCAGGTTTTTATAGCTGACAAACAGGAGTTGATATGGGAGGTGGGGGGGGGGTTGTGGGGGGATTTGGTGCCGAGGTAGATCTGGGTGTTATCGGCGTAACAGTGGAAGTCCAGGTTGAAGTGGCGGAGTATCTGACCAAGGGGGAGGATGTAGATGATGAAGAGGAGGGGGCCGAGTACGGAGCCTTGGGGAACACCTTGAGTGACTGTGGCTGTAGCAGAGGTGTGGTTGTGGAGAGAGATGAAGTGGGATCTGTTGGAAAGGTAGGAACGGAGCAGGTGAGTGCAGAGCCTTCAATGCCGAGGTCTTTGATTCTGGTGAGCAGGATGTTATGGTTCACTGTATTGAAGGCTGCGCTCAGGTCGATGAGGATGTTGAGGGAACCGGTGTCAGCAGAGGTGAGGAGGTCGTTGAGGACTTTGAGGAGAGCAGTTTCTGTGCTATGGAGGGGGCGAAAGCCAGATTGGAGGGGTTCAAGTAGGTTATACGCAAGGAGGTGGGAATGAAGTTGCGACGCAACGATACGCTCCAGGGTTTTTGAAAGAAAGGGGAGGTTTGAGATTGGATGGTAGTTAATGAGAGAGGAGGGATCAAGACCAGGTTTCTTTAAGATTGGTGTGACAGCAGCAGTTTTGAAAGCGGAGGGGACAATTCCTTGGGACAATGAGGAGTTGAAGAGATTAGCGAGGTTGGGGCAGAGAACGGGGAGGCAGGACTTCAACAGGGGAGTGGGAGAGGGTCGAGGGAGCAGGTAGTGGGTTTGGAAGAGCTGCTGAGTTTGGAGATTTCAATAGGGGTGACCAGGTCAAACTGGGAGAGGAAGCAGTGTGGAGGAGGGGTAAGGAGGTTAGTGGAGATATTGAAAGGAGGGGCCTTGGTAGGTGGTGGAGTAGATGCTGGGGAGTCGGGTACAGGGGATAAAAATTGATAGATGGTGCTGATTTTATCAGCGAAAAAGTGGAGGAATGAGTTGCAGAGATCCGGAGTAGAGGTAGGGAGAGTGTTGGCTCGAGGCTTGAGGACGTTGCCCACTGTGGAGAAGATGGTTCTGTGGTTTAGACAGGCATCAGTGAATATGGAGGAGAGGTAGGCAGATTTTGCAGCAATGAGGGCATCTTTGTAGTTAGTGAGGTGGAGTTTGTAAGCTTCAAGGTGGACTGTGAGAGATGATTTCTTTGTAAGTCGTTCGAGTTGGCGACCAGTCTGTTTCAGTTTACGAAGTGCAGGTGTGTACCAGGGTGAAGATGTGTTGAAAGTTACGGTTCTTGTTTTGAGGGGGGCCATAGTGTTAAGGGAGGTAGACAAGGTGGAGTTGAGATGGTTTGTTAGATCATCAGGTGAGATGGGGGTTGAGTTCAGGGGGAGAGTGGTGGAGAGCAGGTCAGAGAGATGGAGGGGATCAATGGATTTTAGATTACGGAAGGTGATTTCTCGGAGGAAGCGGGGGCGATGTGTCGGAGAAGGGATGGTGAACCGTATAAGCTTATGATCAGAGAGGGGGAAGAGGCATGGATGGAGGTCGAGTACTGGTTGATTTGTGGAGCAGACCAGGTCAAGGATGTGACCTTTGTCATGGGTGGGAAAGGTGACGTGCTGAGTGAGAGAGAAGTTGTCAAGTAAAAAGGCGAATTCAGATGCGAGCTTGCAGGTGATGTTTCATGTGAATATTTAAGTCACCAAGTAGCAGCAGACGTGGGGAGAGGGATGAGGCAAGTGTGAGGAGTTCAGTGAAGTCAGATAGGAAGGAGGGGTTTGGTTTAGGTGGCCGGTAAATGAGGATGACTGTCATGGAGGAAAGGGTTTTGAAAGCGAGGAATTCAAATGATGCTACTAGGGGGAAGGTGAGTTCAGTGATCCGAAAATTCTGGTTGAAAATAACAGCGAGGCCACCTCCATGGCGGGAGGGGCGGGGTTTGGAAATGTAATTAAATCCAGGTGGGGATGTTTGATTGAGGGAGAAGAAGACATTGGGTTGTTGCCAGGTCTCAGTGAGCAGAAGGAAGTCCAGAGTGTTGTCAAGGATTAGTTCATGGAGGGCAAGGGCTTTGTTGTTGAGCGACCTGGTGTTGAGGAGGGCAAAGTTGGCATTATGAGAGGGTGGAGGGATGGGGGCAGGCTGGAGAGATCTGAGGTTGTCCCGGTTGACAGTGCGTGCGGTCAGCTGGGATGGGGGGTGACGCAGTGGAGGGGAGGTAGAGCGTGGTAGTGAGCAGATGGATGGAAAGGAATGTCCGTGGTTGATCTAAACAAGCTTGCGCCGAGAGCGTCTGTGGATGAAACGGGGTCGACGTAGAAGTCTAAGCTGTTTAATGACTTGGATGCAGGATGGGATGTGGTTGTTGAAGAAACCAGTCATTTGTAGAGTTGAATATTTGAGCATGATGGTGAGGGTGCAGAGAGGTGACTAGCGGTGCAGGTGCAGGTGGAGAGAGTATCCAGCGGTGAGGGAGCAGAGAGGTTGTCCAGCAGAGCGGGTGCTGCGAGGTGTTGAGCAGTGAGGGAGCAAAGATGCCATTACGTAGTAATGATTGCAGCAATTCGTCAGGACTCGAGAGCCTGAGCCGTAAGGCGAAGTTGGGCAGATTGTATTCCTTGGAGCGCAGGTGACTGATGGGTGATCATGTGGATGTGCATAAAATCGTGAGGGGAATAGATAGAATGCACAGTTTATTTTCTAGGGTAATGGAATCAAGAACTAAAGTGCATACTGTAGGTTTAAGGTGAAAGGAGAAATATTTTATGCAGTGGATGGTGGGTAGATGGAATGAACTGCCATATGAACAAGTTGAGACAGGTACAATGATCAGTTCATAAGTCATGAGCAGAATTAGGCCATTCAGCCCATCGAGCCTACTCTGCCATTCTATCATGGTTGCTCATTATTTTCCTCTCAAACCCATTCTCCTGCCTCTCCCTGTATCATTTGGCACCCTTACTAATCAATCAACATTTAAAATATATTTTGACAGGAGATAGATAGGAAAGGTTTAGAGAGATGTGGACCAGGTGCAGGCCAATGGGAATAATTTGGATGAGGCATTTTGGTCAACAAGTTGAAGTTGGGCTGGAGCACCTGTTTCAATATTGTATGCCTCTATAATATTTTGATTCAGAGCAATGAATTAACCTCTGTAATCTGGTCAAAATATATCTAGCCGATCCCAGTGCCACTAAACAAATTATTTGGTCATTTTCACCTTGTTGTTTGCAGGAACCTGCTGCGTTCCAATTGATAGCTGCGCCTCATAAATTACAATAATAACTAGCCAAATGGTTTCATGGTTAGTGAGGGACTTCATAGACCATAAAGCAGTTTAGCACATTCTGAGGCTTTGTCTTCCTTCCCATAGGATTACAAAGTGTCACTGATATGTTAAGTGACACTGGGTTGGGGGCTGAGGGGGTTGGTGAGGGGAGATGAGGTTAAAGCTCCGCCATTCGGGGAGAAGTTAGATTAGACTTTCTTGCACAGAGGTGGTAGATACAGTAGATGGTTGGTCAATCACAATTTTAAATCAAAGATCACCCAGTTTTTGAGCCAGAGGTATTATGAAAGGAAGTCGAGGCAGAACAAGTAAACAGACCGGCTACAATTGAGCTTAATTTGTGGAACAGGCTTGAGGGATTAAGTATCTTCCTCATCTTCCAGTGTTCCTATTATCAAACAGATTATTAAAAGCTATATAATGAGTGCAAAATAAACTTAAATAGACTCAGTTATCATTTTTCAACTTGATTTTTGAGCTGTAAAGTTCAGGATTGAGTAATGCTTATTATGATGTATGCCTTCATTCCACCACCAAGAAAGTTTGCAAAGCTTTTCTCCTTCAGGTGGTCATGACTGAATTGTTATTTCAGGAATTATTTCTAATTACTGCCTGGCAATGCTTACAATCCTTTATCAATTATGCATAATAAATCAGTGAATTAAATTAATTTGAGCAGGTGGCATTTTTATAACGTGGCATCCACAAAAACTGTAATGCCACATAGCGCTTGAAACAAATGGAGTGGTTTTTAATTCATTTAATGAATCATCTGACATCGATAAAATGCAATTGAAAGAAATTAATGTTTAAATAGGGAATGTGAGTTATAGGTTTCTCCTCCTTAAAGATGCCAGAAAGTAGCACATATTTCTACATCTTTTATGCAAACTTTAGAACCATTAGTGGGAAAATAATGTGATGGCTCAGATTAGTTGACGTTGATCTGAACAATAAAGAACATTGTTAGCTGATAGTGCAGTATAATGTTAATATCACAGACTAGTAATCCAGAGGCTATGATTAATAATTTAAAGTAATGTGGGTTCACATCCTATGAGAACATAGAACACAGAAAAACACAACACAGGAAAAGGCTCTGCCAAACATAATGCAAAGATAAACTAATCATATCTGCCTGCACATGATCCATATCGTTCCGTTCACTGCCTGTCTAAAAGCCTTTTAAATGCCACTATTGTATCTGCTTCCACCACCATCCCTGGCAACACATTGCAGGCACTCGCCAACCTCTGTATTAAAAAACTTGCCCCGCTCATCTCCTTTTGACTTTGCTCCTTTCACAGTCGGAGTGATACAGTGTGGAAACAGGCCCTTCGGCCCAACTTGCCCACACCGGCCAACATGTACCACTGTACACTAGTCCCACCTGCCAGCATTTGGTCCATATCCCTCCAAACTTGTCCTATCCAGGTACCTGTGTAACTGCTTCTTAAATGTTGGGATAGTCCCTGCCTCAACTACCTCCCCACCACCCAATTAAATCTTTTCCCCTTCACCTTAAACCTCTGGTCCTCAGAAATATAAAGCTATGTTTTCTAGTCTTTGATATTTCCAAACTAGGATAAAGGTTCTGACTATCCATGCCTCTCATAATATTATATATTGCTGTTATATTTCTTGTCAACCTCTGGCGTTCCAGAGAAAACATTCCAAGCCTGTCCAACCCCTACGTCCAGCTCATATTCTTGAATCCAGGCAGCATTCATATTGTCATTTATATATATCGCAAACAACAAAGGTCCCAGCACATATCTCCACGGAAATGCATTGGTTACAAACATCCGGCCTGTATAAGCCCTTCCACCACTCTCCTCTGCTGTCTATGAGTAAGCCAGTCCCGAATCTATACGATCAACTCATAATGAACCCCCTTAACTAGCCTACCATGGGTGACTTCATCAATTGCCTTACTAAAATGTATATAGAAATCCTATCACACTGTCTTATCCTCAACAATCGCCTTGTAGTAGTTAGATTTACCTTCTTTTAAAAATAATCTAGAAATACAAAGCTGCTATCAGTAAAAAATAATCATATATTAGAAAGTTCTCTTTTTGTTTCAAAATTGCATTTGGTTAATTTATGAACTTTACTAAAGAAAACTGGTTGCCCTTCCCTGGTTGGCCTGTTTGTGACTTTAGTCTTGCACCAGTATGGTTTAACCCTTACCTGTCCTTCGATATGCCCATACAAGGCATCGAGTTATATTAAATTGTTGCAAAAACGATTGAACAATTAGGGAAGGTTAAATGACTGCTTGCCAAGTCAACAGCATCCACATCCTGAAACACAAAGTGAAATGGGTTTAATGGGAAAATAAATATGGAATGGGAATAATTTGAATGGCTCAGAGAGCCGCCATATATTAAATTGACTGAATGGCCTCTTTCTATGTCATATATGTATATTTAAAATCCACATCAGCAACTTTTAAGGATATATTCTTATGGCACTCAGGATGTTGGTGCAACTGGTAAAGCATGTTATTAGGGAACAAATATCTTGGTCCTTTCAAACAAGTCAGATCTGTTTTATTTGTAATTGGGTCAGCTGGCTGGATACGACTCGGTTGACCTGTAAATGGAATGTTTTCTAAGACATGAAGTGGCCACAGGTTTATTTATAGATCAAGTAACTTCCGTAGGAATATGAAGAAAGATGTTAATTTGAGAAATGCGTCTGGTCACTAAACAAAATGTGATGGCTAAAAAAATGAAAATTAAGTACAAATAACTTCTGAAAGAACGGCAAATTAATTGGTTCAATGGCAATTTATTGTCACATGTACCGAGGTAGAGTGAAATGATTTTTGCAGATAGTCCAGTAAAAGTATTACTATACATAATCACAATCTTAGATGAAATATACGTGTATAGAAATATTGCTACACTGAGCCAATACACAAGAGGTGCCATTTCCAAGTCATTATACCGTAAGTGCAAAGTTCTAAACCTAGCCTAAATAAAGCCCCGTTGTCCTGGCTGGATTGTAGGGTCGGCCTGGCCAAGCAAAGTTGTTGGTGTCCTCCCTTGCCGCTCTACTGCTCCGTGTTGTTGCAGGTCACGGCCAGTCCTGCGCTCGGTCTCTTGGAGACGTGCTTGACCAAGGTTAGCCCTAGCTTGCTCTAGGGCCCGATCCAGTCCAGCCCCAGGGTCAATCCATGATTTAGTTCAAACATTGGGTTTGTTTTTTTATCATCTTATCTCTTTTAAAGGCCTTATCTCTGATTATTCAGATTATCAAAAAATGCTCAGCTATACTGGATAACCTTAGAATTCAATGATAATTGTTTAGTTTAGTTTAGTTTAGAGATACAGCACAGAAACAGGCCCTTCAGCTCACCGAATCCACGCTGACCAGCGATCCCCACACATTAATGCTGTTCTACACACACTAGGGACAATTTTACATTTACACAAAGGAAATTAACCTACAAACCTGTACATCTTTGGAGTGTGGGAGGAAACCAAAGATCTCAGAGAAAACCCTCGCAGGTCACAGGGAAAACGTGCAAACTGTAAAGACAAGTGCCCATAGTCAGGATCGAACCCGGGATCTCTGGCGCTGTAAGGCAGTAGCTGCACCATCGTGCCACCCTAAGGCTGAAAATAATCACTACGAGTAGCAATGTTACAAAATTTTGAGATTTAAAAAATCAAGTCTGCAATTTATCCCATCAGATAAAGCATAACAATAAGGTTAATTTGACACCAAATTCACTTTCATATCTCAAGTATTAAAAAAGTTATGACCATTTTCATACTCGGAAATTAGCATCTTGTTCCCTATTGATTTTCAATGGACATTACAAAAAAGCTGTGATCTTGGATAGTCAAAAGCACATTTCTTAAGGAAAGATTAACATTTTTAAATAGCCTAAGTGTCCAAAGATTATTCACAAATATTTCACAATATAACATGATTTTTATATCTAATTTACATTAATTTATAGGCCAAATGGAAGGAATTTACTGTTCAATTGCTGTAAATAAATGCCCATTTAAATCGGTTTTCTAGTGGGTTTCTGTGAACGCGCTGGTTTAGAACGTTCAAATCGCGCTGGATTTGTGCCCTCAAATGCCGAGAAAAATACTGCGGGATATAAAAAGCCCAAAATGAGCTACTCGCTATAGAAAATTTTAATTATAGGGTTATATACATGCCCCATTTAATGTAAAAATAAGGTACATACCTTTAATTGTTTGCTTTATAAAACCCTGGGGCTGCGAGAGGTTGCGAACTGAACGAGAGCTTTTAAAATTATTATATCTACTATTCGAGGCCTATAAAACTAATAATAGCTTTTGGGACCGGGTCTTGCAGCGATTCTCCGTTAATGATTTACTAGGCTGAACATCTGCGATTGGAACAGCCTAGTAAAAATCGGGTTTTAAACCCGCCCCCTCCAAACAGCTCCAAAATCACACACAAGGGGTGGGGCAGATGCTCAGCCACGATTCAGGTAGGTTTTGTAACATACCTACTACGAGTTGCAATTTTATGTGATCCTGAAACTTTGTATCTGGGTGACTTCCTTGCATACATTTGGGTAAACTAGTGAACAAACTAAAGTTCCATCTGATTATTGCAGGATGCCATGTGTTATTAACAAAACAGATTTATTGAGTATTAAGGACAATAATCATGAAAATGAATCATGTAACAAGACAGGCCACTTCATTTCAATAAACTTTGAAATTACACCAGATAATGACTTCCAAATTAAGAGGTAAAATGTGTAAATTAAATATTTATTCTCAGTGTTGCAGAGATAAATATGGATTTTCCCAGAATAAAATGTGATCATGAATGCTTGTTTTGCATTATGCTGGTCAACTGATCATCCGTTACCCATTAGCAGTTGTGCTTGTATATCCAACGCAGTTTCTGTGTTTAGACTGCATCAAACAGCACTGTTCCCTTCGCAAGCATTGTAGAGGATATTAGACCACATTGTTCCAACAAGGTTACTCCTAGATTAACTGAGTACATCCAAAGTTGCTGAATCCCACACACTTTGGTCACCTATTCCTTGAATCACCAACCAATTGAAATACTCAGATGCCGAATTACCTGGTTGCGAATTCCATCCCTGACCACTCTGAGCACCTTGACCTCTAAATCCACAGACTCCCTGACATCCACTAAAACTCTCAACCTAATAATGCCATCAATTTCTAATGATCAACACTCCTACTTCCAAAACCCCTGGAATTAGCCCTCTCCTTGATTGCTAGAGAGTGCTAGAGTACTTCCCCTTTTCCCAATTTAACACCATTCAGATAGTAATCTGCCTTCCTGTTTTTGCCATCAAAGTGGATAACCTCACATTTATACGCATTAAATTGCATCTGCCATGCATCTGCCCATTCACCCAATCTGTCCAAGTCACCCTGCATTCTCATAGCCAAGAGCGGAACTCGCTATCAAAACATGGAGGGGACGGGGGACACAATTTTTTGGCAGCCGCGCGCGCATGCACACACTCACACACACGTGCGCAAGGCTTCGGAGGCTCAATCCAGCGCTAAATACAGCTCAACTCTGCCTGTCTCACTAGGTTAACCAACAATTTCTCTGTGCTGGCTGGGGGCACAGCTTGTGTCTGTCTCCCGACCTCTTTGGCCACCCGTGGGGGGGGGGGGGGGGGGGGAGGGGGCACTTGGGACAGCGCCGGAGACCCGACCTGGATCGATCCTGCCTGCGGATGAGGTGCAGGTCTGTGCCATGCCTCCCTCCTACAATCATCGCACCCTTGATCATCAGTCCCACCCACACTGCCTCGCAGAAAGCAGAGATTTAAAAATACGGATCACAATAACTTGGGGGGGATGTCCCCCACCTTTCAAAACATGGGGGGACGTGTCCCCTCTGGCCCCCCTGGGTTTTCCGCCCCTGCTCATAGCATCCTCCTCACAGTTCACACTGCCACCCAACTTTGTGTCATTACATGGAAGCTGTTTTTCTCGTGTTAATTCCAAGACTCTTTTTCTCGTATTAAAACCAAGAATCCATGATAGCATTTTTTTCTACTTGTCAATTTGCAAAGTAACTTTTAAATGGTTCTCTGGTTCCTGAACGAAAGCACATTGATGGGCCGAATGACCTTATGACCTTATTATAATCAGTTCAATCCGTGTAATGCGAATAGTGTCCCCTAATTTCTCACTAGTGTTATATCAAATTCATATCATGTTCTTTTGTTTTTTCTTAAGATGAGCTGAAAGAGAAATGTACGGCACATTTATTTTCACAGATATTAGAGATTCCCTACTTCCCCATTTAATAATAATAATAATTTAATTCTTTTAATTAATATTGGGACCATGTTTATCACTAAACCAGTACTCATTGAGGATCCATTAAGTCTTGAAGTGATAAAAGGCTCATTTTGAATATTTGATGTCACTGTCCCTGTACATCAGATATACAATGCAACTATCATGGGGTTTGTTTGACGGGGTGGTATATTATATGTCTTTGGCACACTTATTCTTGCCACTATTCCGGTTGATAATTTTATTGATGTTTTCCTCCTTTCCAGTTAATCTTCCTGTGTTGTGCTTGGGTGCCTGTCACAATAACCTATAGGGCAGCAATTATTTTTATGCGGTCTGCAATTCTTCTGATAAATTTGAATAAAGAGAATAAAGTTATTATTCTTAATCATCCTAACGCTGATTTACTCAGACTGAACTCATAACAACTCAGAACTATACTGGCTAATAACGATTTATTCCAAGGATGTGCGTGATAATTTTGTTGCTCAGCGATCTGTTGAGAAGTCATTGCAGTGAAATTAAAATTTATAATTCACTACAGTAAGCTATCACTTAACATTGCCATTTGAGATCCCTGTTAAAAATAAAAATGAATTGCTCTTGACTATAATTTTACATCCTTGGCAATGAAATACCCACATTCCTTCACTCATACCTATTCCCATTATAATTTATACACTCCTCGGATGGGTTAGTTCTTTAATTCCATGTTCTCGTGAGGAAAAAAACATAATCTAATCTAGTTAAAAAAAGGAATTGTATCGATATAAAGAATGGGATCTCTTGGGATATCCCAAAATACTACATTGCTTATTAAAGTAAAGTAATTTGGGACATCATACCAGTGAATTGTGGGGACCTGTGTATTGTTAAAAGACAATTTTGCACGGTGTCGCAACGGTAGAGTTGCTGCCTTACAGTGAATGCAGTGCCGGAGACCTGGGTGTGATTCCGATTATGAGTTTGAACATACTCCCAGTGACCTGTGTGTTTTCTCCAGGTGTTTCGGGTTCCTCCCACATTCCAAAGTCATACAGGTTTGTAGGTTAATTAGCTTGGTAAATGTAAAAATTGACCCTGGTGTGTGTAGGATAGTGCTAATATGCGGGCATCGCTGGTCGGCGCGGACCTGATGGGCCGAAGGGCCTATTTCAGCGCTGTATCTCTAAAACTTAAAAGCTAAACTAAAACAATTTATATTTGCAGTTATGATTTGTTTTGTAATAGGGAAACTATAATTAATAGGATATTGTGGTCCTTTAAATGTTGCTAATACTGCAAATTAAGATAGGGACTGCAGGGCGTTAAATGATTATTTTATTTCAGTATTTGCCCTTGAGGAAGAGGAAACACCAAGGAAATTAACTGAATCAGATTTGGGAACTCACCAGAATGAACTTGAGCAGAGAAAAAGTAAAAAGAATGAGAGTACAAATTAGGGAGATCCACAGGAATCAGATGTTTTCATCCCATGGGTTTAAAGAAAGGAAGTGAGAACATTACAGATCCATAACTAGTCACCTTCCAAGTTTTACCAACTCCTTCAGATGAGAAATTGAATGTTTCATCAGCTATTTAGATAGATTAGATTAGATATTACTTTATTAATCCCCTTATTCAGGGGAAATTCAGATGTCCTTGCAGCACACTAATAAAAATACAACATAACATTCAAGAAATCCTCTTGTCCACCCAGAGTCAGGCCTATTGAGGCCTCCACAGTCGCCGTTACGGGGCCCGATGTTCCCGGCCGTTCTTGCCGGGTGATGGCACTCCGGTGTCGGGAGAACCCTCAGCGTCTTGGGGTGCCAGGATCGGCCGCCTTCTTACTAAGGAAGTAAAGAGAGGGAGACCAGACAATTGGAGATCAGTTATCTTAATATCTGTTGTGGGGCGGCACGGTGGTACAGTGGTAGAGTTGTAGCCTTACAGCGCTAGAGACCCGGGTTCAACCCTGACTTTGGGCGCTGTCTGTATGGAGTATGTACATTCTTCTCGTGACATGCATGAGTTTTCCCCGGGTGCTCCAGTTTCTTCCTACACTCCAAAGACATACAGGTTTGTGGGCTAATTGGTTTGCTTAAATTGACCCTAGTGTATGTAGGATAGTGTTAGTGGGCGGGGATCGCTGGTCAATGTGGATTCTGTTGGCCGAAAGGCCTGTTTCTGCGCTGTATATCTAAACTAAAATGACTAGTTTCAATTAAGAGTAGTGAATGAACACCTTAAAAATGTTCACCTGGTCAAAGAGAAAGGTGGAATTTCATGGAATTTTCTAGAGAGATGACTGAAGCAATCGCCAGGGGAATATCTATGATTAGTTATATGTACTTTCAAAATGCATTTGGTGAAACTCCTCATCAGACATGAGGTGCCAAAATCAATTTTTGTAACTGAAGGCAAATTATTCACCAGCATAGAAATTCAGCTGAGCAACAGGAAAGAGAGAGAGAGTCAGAATAATTCATAGATCCTGAAATTGCTCCTGCAAAAAAATCATGTTTGGGCCTCCACAATTCAGTGTGATCATCACAGAAGAATATGTTGGCTAACGCTGATTTACTGAGGCAAAATCTGAACACCAATTTCAGAGGGCAGTTAAAAGGGAACCATGTTATTGCGAGATTCGGATCACATACAGATGCAGACAACAGATTTTTTTCTCCAAAGAACTTTAGGCACCAGATGGGCTTTATTGGCAATCAGGTAATTCTGCAAGAATTAGTGGCTTAACTCAGTTGTATTTGTATATTTCAATTTAAAACTGCGGTACTACTTTGGGGATATTAGAAATCCTATTGCAATTAGGAAAATCTTGTTTCAACAATACACCATGTGCACAAGAAGTCAGCAATTAAAATTATTATATGTCATGCTTTTCCTGCATTACAACAGGGAACAAAGTTCAAACGTAGATCATTGATTGTAATGCTGTTTGCAATGCTCTGAAGTCATTACAGGCACTAATTTGTTCCTTTCTTCTTTCTGTGGAAATCCTGAGACTAATCTAACAGGCAGCTTGTTCCAAATATTCATGGCCCTCTGTGTTAAAAATATACCTCCTGGATCTTATTTAAACCTCTGCCCTCTTACCTTTAATCCTGACCCTCTCTATTTCTAGACACCCCTGACAACGACAAAGCTAGAGCTGATGAAATCCTGTGTTAAAAAAGGGGCATAATGATGAAGAATCTTGAAAACAAACCAAAGTTGTGCTTGTCATGAGGAGTTCATGTATCAATGGTTTCTTTACTTGAAGGATGTTAGTTAATCATTTAGGTTTTTATGATTTGCAGACAGCTGCAAGACTAAATCGGTTGTCATAGTTGTCAACTGTTCCAATATAGGCTGGGACTGTCACAGTGCCAAGGGCTTTGACGGGTGGAATTTGTCAAATGAATTCAGGAAAGTATACTTAGGCAATGTGTAGAAGGCCCTACAAGGGAGAGGGCAAAGCTTCATCTAATGTAAAGAAATTGTGAAGGGCAAGTGACTGAAGTGTCGTTGGATGAGCCATTTGAGACTAGCAACCACAGTCCTATTAGTTGTAAAACAGTTGTGGATAAGGACAGGATGGGCTCACGTTAAAGTTCTAAATTGAACCAAGAGCAATTTTGATGATATTAGACAGGAAGTTGCTGAAGCTGATTGGAGTAGGGGGTTTGTGGGCATAGAGAAATTCAGAAAGCAGATAGACAAAAGTACTGGAGAAACTCAGCTGGTGTGGCAGCATCTATGGAGCAAAGGAAATAGGCAATGTTTCAGCCCGAAGAAGGGTTTCGGCCCGAAATGTTGCCTATTTCCTTCGCTCCATAGATGCTGCCGCACCCACTGAGTTTCTCCAGCACTTTTGTCTACCTTCGATTTTCCAGCATCTGCAGTTCCTTCTTAAACAATTCAGAAAGCAGAATGCTCTGAAATGGTTGAGGTGAGAGTTCAAGGCATACACCTTCCTGTTAGAGGGAAAGGCAAGGCAGGTGGAGATGAGGAAGCCCAGATGATGAGAGAAATTGAGGCTCAGGTGGGAAAATAGAAGGCATGGGTCAGGTTTAGGCAACTGGGATCATGCATCCCTGGAGGAATTTGGAAAACTGAGGAGCATATTTAAGAAGCAAATCAGTGAGATTAAAAATAACCTAAACAGATTTTATGTACATTAAGGGAAAGGGGCTAACTGGAGAATGAATAGAGCCCCTCAGAAACCAATGTCTTCAATGTGTATTTCTCCTCAGTTTTTATTGTGGGAAAACAATTGAAGGCTACTTGGGACAGATAACGAAGATGTCGTGCAGACAGTCCATATTGTGCTTGAGGAGGTGCTGGATGTCCTAAGACGTATGAAGTTAGTCATCAGTCATTAGTCACACGTGAGGTGCCAGATGATAAAGCCTTTGGCTTAGTTATTCAAAGTCCAATCAAACACAAGTTTTATAAATCAATCTCATAATATGGAATCAACAGAAGCCAATATCATAATTACAGCCGAAAAATAAGTTTGACTTGAATTTATTTATCGCTTTTTAATGGAACAACTGGCAAGTCTGATGTTGTGGGAATTACTGAGACGTGGCTGCAAGAGGGCCAGGGCTGGGAACTGAATATTCAAGGGTATACATCCTATCGAAAACACAGACAGGTGGGCAGAGGGGGTGGGGTTGCCCTGTTGGTGAGGAATGAAATTCAGTCCCTTGCAAGGGGTGACATTGAGACAGGAGATGTGGAGTCAGTGTGGATAGAACTAAGGAATTGTAAGTGTAAAAAGACCCTAATGGGACTAATCTACAGGCCCCCAAACAGTAGCCTGGACATAGGGCGCAAGCTGAAACAGGAGTTAGAATTGGCATGCAGTAAAAGTAATGCTGTGGTTGTTATGGGATATTTCAACATGCAGGTAGACTGGGAAATTCAGGTTGGTACTGGACCCCAAGAAAGGGACTTTGTAGAGTGCCTTCGTGATGGATTCTTAGATCAGCTTGTATTGGAGCGTACCAGGGAGAAGGCAATTCTGGATTTAGTGCTATTTAATGAACCAGATTTGATAAAGGACCTCGAGGTTAATGAGCCATTAGGAGGTAGTGACCATAACATGGTCAGGTTTAATCTACAATTGGAGAGGGAGAAGAGTAGATCGGAGGTGTCAGTGTTGCAGTTGAATAAAGGGGACTATGGGGCCATTAGGGAGGAGCTGGCTATAGTTGACTGGAAAGATACACTAGCAGGGATGAGAGTGGAACAAAAATGGCAGGTGTTTCTAGGAATAATACAGAAGGTGCAGGATCAGTTCATTCCTAGGAGGAAGAAAGATCCCAAGGGGAAAAAAGGACGACCATGGCTGACAAGGTACGTCAGGGACAGCATTAAAAATTAAAATGAAGAAGTACAATGATGAGCGGGAAGCAAGAGGATTGGGTAATGTTTAAAGAACAACAGAAGATAACTAAAAAGACAATACAGGGAGAAAAGATGAGGTACGAAGGTAAGCTAGCCAAGAACACAAAGCAGGATAATAAAAGCTTCTTTAGGTACGTGAAGAGGAAAAACTTAGTTAAGACCAAAGTTTGACCCTTGAAGACCGAAAAAGGTGAATTTATTATGGGGAACAAGGAAATGGCAGATGAGTTGAACAGGTACTCCGGCTCTGTCTTCACTAAGGAGGACACAAACAATCTCCCTGATATAGTAGTGGCTAGAGGATCTGGGGTGACAGAGGAACTGAAGGAAATCCACATTAGGCAGGAAATGGTGTTGGGTAGACTGATGGGACTGAAGGCTAATAAATCCCCGGGGCCTGATGGTCTGCATCCCAGAGTACTTAAGGATGTGGCTCTAGAAATCGTGGATGCATTGGTGATAATTTTCCAATGTTCTATAGACAGGGTCAGTTCCTGTGGATTGGAGGGTAGCTAATGTTATCCCACTTTTTAAGAAAGACAGGAGAGAGAAAACGGGGAACTATAGACCAGTTAGCCTGACATCGGTGGTGGGGAAGATGCTGGAGTCAATTATCCACATTGGTAGCAAAAACTGGAAGGCAGATTACTATCAAAATGGCGTCAAGTTGGGAAAAGGGGAAGTACAACGGGATCTGGGGGTCCTTGTACACCAGCCTATGAAAGTAAGCATGCAGGTACCCTGTACAGCAGGCAGTGAAGAAAACGAATGGCATGTTGGCCTTTATAACAAGAGGAATCGAATATAGGAGCAAAGAGGTCCTTCTGCAGTTGTACAGAGCCCTCGTGAGACATAAGATTGTTAAGGGCTTGGACACGCTAGAGGCAAGACACATGTTCCCGATGTTGGGGGTGTCCAGAACCAGGGGCCACAGTTTAAGAATAAGGAGTAAGCCATTTAGTACTGAGACGAAGAAAAACACTTTTTCTCACAGAGAGTGGTGAGTCTGTGGAATTCTCTGCCCTCTGGCGGAGGAGGCAGGTTCTCTGGATGCTTTCAAGAGAGAGCTAGATAGGGCTCTTAAAATTAGCGGAGTCAGGGGATATGGGGAGAAGGCAGGAACGGGGTACTGATTGGGGATGGTTAGCCATGATCACATTGAATGGCGGTGCTGGCTCGAAGGGCCAAATGGCTCACTCCTGCATCTATTGTCTATTGTCTATTGTCTAATGTCTAATGATGTCTAAGAATTGCCTACAAAATAAAAAGGAAAGACTACAGCCAGAGTATAGAAGCACATAAAGGACATAATAAAGCACTTGTAACACAACCTATTTAGCATTACTATCAGAAAAGTACAATAGTGCATTTATGTACAATTACTGTTGAAAATAAATTAAAAGTAACAACTAAGCAATAAAATGGGGAAGGTCTTGCTGATCATGATACCAGCATTTTGAATCCAGTACTCTAAAAGTTACTTCATCTCTAATCCATTTTAACAGAATATGATAAATGAAGAATTAACATTTCTACAACACCTTTCACAAATTCAGGACACCTCAAAATGCATTACACAAGTTCACATAAGTTATAGGAGAAGAATAAGGCCATTCGGCCCATCGGGTTTCTCCGTCATTCAATCATGGCTGATCTCTGCCTTCTCCCCATAACCTTTGATACCCCATTCTAATCAAGAATTTGTCTTAAAATATCCACTGACTTGGCCTCCACAGCCCTCTGTGGCAATGAGTTCCACAGATTACCTCATTAACTCAAGAAGTTCCTCCTCACCTCCTTTCTAAAGGAGCGCTCTTTCATTTTGAGGCTATGACCTCTGGTCCTAGACTCTCCCACCAGTGGAAACATCCTTTCCACATCCACTCAATCTATGCCTTTCATTATTCTGTAATTACAGGCCTTAAAGTGGTTTTATCAGTGCCATAATGTGAAAACAAAATCAGAAAATGCGGGAAGCACTCAGCAGATGGGACATCGTGTGTGGAAAGTGGTCGACTTTTCAGGTCAAAGAGTTTTTATCAGATTCAGGTTCTGCGAAAGGACTTTCGCCTTGAAACAAAAGCTCTGTTTCTCGTCCCAAAGATGTTATGTGTTTCCGGCAATTTCTCTTTTGGTTTCAGATATCCAGCATCTGCCATTGTTTTTGTTTAGATTTCTTGTAAGGTCGGAAACCCTGGAGCCTGTTGCACGTAGCACGGCGACACAAATAGTGACGGTATTTACCGGCATTTATCTGTTTCGTGACAAATCTGTCTTTTCATCTCTGGCCCATCTCCAAGCATCTGCCTATCAAATAAACTTCCTCATCTATGTTGGCCTATTATCTGCCAGGCCTTGTCCTGCCTCTTCTCTCTTCCAGCATTTAGTCTCCAACACCCCCAAAAAAATCAGTCTGAAAAAGGGTCATGGCCCGAAACGTCATCTATCCATGTTCTCTTTAGATGCTGCCTGACCCACTGAGCTACTCCAGCACTCTGTGTCTTCTTGTCCAGTTTTGTTGCTTCTTTCATAAAGCTATGACTTGCACTCCAAAATCCTTCTGCACACCAATCGTGCCGTACTGTATACATTCTTCTTGCATTTGACTTCACCCTTGTCCAGATCATACTCTGTCTCCCATTTCCCGTCCAAGTATCCAATCCTGCCCTATCTTTTGACAACCTTCCTCACTACACATGCCACTCATTTTTCTGTTGACTGCAAACTTACTAATCAGACCACCTAAATTTTCATTCAAATCATTTGTATCACAAACAACAGGGGTGAGTGAGACTGGACCCCATGGAACAGCACTGGTCACAATCCTCCAGTCGGAAAAACAACCCTCTATCTCCTATGACCAAGCCAATATTGTAACAACTTACTAACTCACCTTGGATCCCATGTGACTTGATCTTCTGGACCTGCCTACCACGAGGGACTTTGTAAAATACTTTGCTAAAGTCCATGATGCAAGTGTGGATATTATACTCCAATGATAAGTCACCAAACATAATATTTAGTCTGTTTCTCTCTCTTTAGACACTGCCCTAACTGCTGATAATTCAATTTCTTTTTTTAATTCAGAGTTTATTTCAATTATCCAGCATTTCAATTTTTGCTTTTGAATTTTATATCCTGATGTCCAGAATGGAACTTATGGCCTTCTTAGCTCAGATAGCAGCGGTTTAGCCGAGATTGCTACCATCAAGCTCATCTATCACTGACAAATACTTGTTCTGCATGGATAGGAAATGTAATTGTGTAAAAGATTTATATTTTAATCCTCACAATGGGACTACTTCACAGATTGCCATCAACTCTTTAAATTAAATAACTGTGAGTAAATTAATTGGCCTTAGTCTAAACTCCCTTCTGTCATTCTTTAAGAATAAAATGTAAACGCAGTTATCAACAGTGACATAGAAAATAAGTTTTGCGGGACTTCGGAAAACTTATACGTTATAAATATTCTTGTCAGCAATAAAATGTGGATTTAGTTAATTAAGACTAATCAAATGCAAATACATTTCTCAAATAAAATTATGTTCTATCCAGAAACAGCATTATCCAATTAAAAATGTAATTTTGGATCCATTTATATGAAGCCAGTTAAATAAATATCTGGGACATAATTAGAAATTTGATTTGAAGGTTGCTGGACTCATTTCACCAGCCAAAGTCAGTGATTTAGAAAATTGCATGGACCTGAGCCTCTTAGCCTCAACTTGGTTGCACACGATTAATTTTCAAACCAGTGGCATTCGTAACAAAACTCCCAACCGCTAATGAATATAATTTAAATTAAACCAAGCATAGCTGGCTTATTTTTACTTATGTTCATGTTTTTGGAACTTTGTTTTATAATGCGAACAGTATCATACAACCAGTGGGAGCTTAATTCAGGAACTGGTTCCAATATTGAGTATTACATGGCACACTGTTTGAAAATTTACACTCACTCAGGTGACAGAAATGCAGAGAAGCAGGACTGTCACCTGACTACATCTTTTTACATCTGGAATCACTTGTAACATGCATAATCTGACAAAGGATCCTGCTCGTTCATCGCATAGTATTGAAATTATTAATCATGTGCTCATTTTATTGTATCTCATTTAACTTTGTTTCCCCCGGTCCATCCCCATGGCGAACATAGAATATTGGACGGGCATGGGAACAGACCCTTAGGTCTACAATGTCCATGCCGAACCTGATGCCAAGTTAAACTAATCCCCTCTGCCTGCACATGATCCATAAACCCCCCCCCCCCCCCCCATTCCCCATTCCCTACTGATCCATGTGCCGATTAAATGCCTCTTAAATGCCTCCCATATCTGGTTCCACCACCACCTCTGGCAGCAGATTCTGAGCACCCACTGTTCCCTGTATAAAAAATTTGTCCTCGCCCACCTTCTTCTTTACTCCTCCCTCATTAGAGCTCTGCCTTCTAGTCCTTGACATTTCTATCCTGGGAAACAAGGATCTGTGTTTAATAGTAAGATTAAATGAGAACTTACCAGTTTGAAGTTTGATCGTTATTTTATGAGGAGTACGTTGAGGGAATACGTGAAGAACCCCGCCAGGACGCATGCGTGTCATTCTTCAAAGCAGCGGTGTGAAATCACAGATAACTGTAATGACTGAACATAGTAAGATTAGAGAAGAAGATACCAGTTGAGTATATGATCAAGGGTGGGAGCGGAGGGCACATATTCCCTCAACGTACTCCTCATAAAATAACGATCAAACTTCGAACTGGTAACTTCTCGTTTAATCTTACTATTTTACTTCGGAGTCACGTGAGTTCATGCCGTGGAAACGAGTCCATGCATCACATCTGCCTTAATGACTGTGGGAGGAATTTGTGTTAACATGATTAGACATGAATCCGACATTGAAATCCATGATAAATTTATTAACACCAAATTATAGGCCCTATTTATGGGGTGAAATGATATTACAGAACTTAAAATTGTTTCTGCAAACGTTCCAGGTTTAATTATTGGTTTATGATAAAATAGTTGGAATGTTTTCTCCCTTGACCATCCTGCTGTCTTGAGGATTTGGTCCATTGGTACATGCAACTGCATAGCTGCCGATGTAGCTTCAGCCCTGGTGGAATGAGATTTTAAAATGTTAGTATCCATCCCAGCCTTTATTAGAACCTGTTTCAGCCATCTTGAGATGATCTGGACCATCACTTTTTTGTGTGGTTGCTTGTGGCTGATTAGCAGTGCCATCTCATTGCCTCTGATGATTTTCGTGTTCTCCATATATAACAATAAATGTCTTACTATACAGAGATGATCATCTGTCGGGTAAGCCCTGAATTCTATATTGAGGCCTGCTGACCCCTGTCTGTTCTGCTTGACTAATTCATAAATATGAAACGTTATATTCCCAGATGAAGAAGTCATGTTGTAACGATCTTAATTTATGTAACGACTGTACCCTTTGTGCCGTGACCAAAGCCATCAGCATGACTGTTTTCAGTGTCAGTCTTTGTAGGGACAGAGCTGTTGCTGGAGACCAATTCCTTAGCATAGTCAGGACAATACTCACATCCCATATTTGGGAGTACCTGGTTCTTGGGGGATTGATATTAAAAATTCCCCTCATAAGTTTTGTTACCAGTGGGTGAGTCCCAACAGAATGACGCTCTGTTCCTTGCCATAGATATGTTGACAGAGCACTTCTGGCGCAGTTGATGGCACTATAACTGAGCCCCTCGTCATAGTGGGGGCCTGCCAGGAATTCCAGAACAGACGGCATGTTCATTGATCTGTAGGTGATGTTGTTTCTGTGACAATATATCTCCCATTTCCTGATGTATACCAGATACTGTTTTGTGGTGGACTGTCTGTGAGCCGCTGATATAATGTTCACTGTAAGGTCCGTCAGTCCCAGTTGCAGTAGAGGTACTTTTAGACTCTACAAATTAATGTTCATATAGTTATGACGTGGGTGGCTTTCCCTTGTTATGGGAAGAACCAATAAATCTGGTCTATTCAGGATGGTGATGCATGGTTCTAATACCATGTCGAGTATCACAGGGAACCATGGTTGAGTAGGCCAATTGGGTACTACCAAAATACCAGACGCAGAGTCTTGCTGTATTTTCCTTAATACCCGATTGATGAGGCAGAAAGGAGGGAATGCATAAATAAACAATTTCCCCCAATGCAACGAAAATGCATCTGTCGCCGCTGCCCCAGTATCTGGTTCCCATGAAACATAGTTTGAGAACTGGTGATTAAGTCTGGATGCGAATAGATCGATATCTGGTGTTCCATACCGTGCTGTAATATCGGCAAATACTTTTTTATCCAACATCCATTCGGCGTTTTCATTAAATTTGCGTGAGCTGGTGTCTGCCACTGAATTTAGTTTACCTGGTAGGTAAGTAGCTGATATCCAAATATTTCTCTGGATACACCATTGCCAAATTGTATTGGCCAGATTGTCACATGATGTCGATTTGTTTCCACCCATGTGGTTGATATATGCTACCACGGTGGCATTGTCAATCTGTAGTCTAACATGCTGGTTATATAACCCAGAACAATATGACTTTAGGCCATGGAATGCACCCAACATTTCCAGGTAGTTTATGCCCAGTGTTTGTAATAATGACGCCTCCTGTGCATTCCATCTACCCCCACAGCTGGAGATGGAATTGGTAGCATCCCAACCAAGTGCACTGGCATCAGTTTGTAGCACCATAGAAGGGTTGCTGATAATGATTGGATTGAAACAATGCCGAA
Source organism: Leucoraja erinaceus (assembly GCF_028641065.1). NCBI lineage: Eukaryota > Metazoa > Chordata > Chondrichthyes > Rajiformes > Rajidae > Leucoraja > Leucoraja erinaceus. The sequence goes on from NC_073382.1 coordinate 72,423,630, forward strand.
TGTTATCTTTCCACCATTTTAGTTCCATTATAGTTTTGATTGATAGCTTCATTGGTCTGTCAAAATGACCAGCATTAATTTTGAGTGCTCGTATTTTTGCCCTCTGTAAATTTTGGTAATGTAAAGGTCTGAATTGTGTGGCTGGAAAAGCATGACTTGCTTGGATAGGTTTCCTCCAAATAGTAAAATTGGTGTTTTTTTGTTTCCAGGTTTGCACAGACCTGCGAATTTCGGGTTTAAAGCAGGTCGGATGGCACTCTTTCTGATGCTGTTTATTTCGTATTGTGTATTGCAAAGCAGTGCCAGTGCATCCTGTTGATCCTGCGACATCTCCTTCTCATCTACTGTGTGGGCGAAAGCTGTTATTCCCGCTGTTAGAAGCTTTAGTACTTTTTTGGAGTTTGACATCCAGGCCTCTAACTCCTGCTCCGACGTGTTTCCATATGCAATTATTTACGATAGGAACATTCAGGGATATACAGTTTCCTGGTGCCAAGTGTCTTGCCATGGTGTCCATCACAGCCTGTTCGGGTAGCTGCTTAAATGACATATAATCAATACTGGCAGTTAGTTTTTGTTCCAGGTTTCGGCCAGTCTGGTCTGGCTGTATGAAGTTGGACACCATGTCCAGTAGATTTTCATCTTCCTGCACCCCTTGCACACTTGATTTCTGTTCTGCAAACCGCTCTTCAGGATCAGCCCAGAATTGACCCCCAGTACTCCCCTCTGACGAGGGAGATGCACTGTGCAGCCCTACAAGAGGTGCTGCTGTGGGTGTGATAAATTGCCCACGGTGACTGGACTCCGTCTCCCGGAGCCTGTCACGTTGGAGCATTTGCTCCATAAGCCGCTCCATCTGGCTCCAGCGCTCACGATCGCTGGCCGCTTGCGGCTGCTCGAAGTCGGACTCGTCCAAGTCAACGACTCTGTTGGATTTTTCTTTTGCCTTACGGCCCGGCTGCAGTGTAGACCTGGCCGGTGCGGGGGCGAAGTTGGGCACAGCTGTTCCCATTACGGATGATTCATGTGCCGCTGGCCGCTGCTGGCTGCCCGCAACTCCGCGGTCCTCCCCCGCCAGCTTTGTCGCAGCCCTCGTCGTTTTCTTGGACTTGTCCATTGACTCCCCACCTGTAAAACAATACGGGAACAACAAAAAAGATCGCAGAGTATCTCTTACCTGCAGGTTCCGGCTTTTAAACTTGTCGCTGTGGGGGAACGTCGTTCCACCCCACCTGACTGTTTCACAATGCGTGTAGCGATATGACACGCATGCGTCCTGGCGGGGTTCTTCACGTAGTCTCTCACGTGACTCCGAAGTAAAATCTCTCTATGCCTCTCAGTATTTTATATATTTCTATCAAACCTAGTTTGTCCAAGATCTCCATATAGCTAATACCCTCTGGTAAAATTTCTGGTAAAACTCTTCTATACCCTCTCCAAAACCTCCATATCCTAGAAGAGGGCAGTCTGTCATTCGAGCGAGGACCATCATCACAAGGGTGTTCACGTGACAAAGCAGAGTGGCCGGAGGCTGTGGACCTGTGATCGGGGCTTTCTCATGTGCTGACATAAAACCCCTTCTTGGGTTCTGAGAAACAGCAGACCTCCTTGTCATGAAGCATCCAGTGCAAGAGCTGTGTTTGAACATTGAGTGTAAGCACCCTGTGCAGGGCAGGGGATCGCTATGGCTCGTGACACTACGCACCTCACTGCAGCCATCTGATTCTCCTGTAGCTGTCTCTTACTGATCCCAAGTCAATCATGCACACTTTCCTACAGTCATTTCCTTCAATCTTACTTCACCTGCAACTCTTTATCGTGCACGAATTCCTGGTCATCCAGCTTCTCTCCTAGCTCTGCTGCTGATTCACATAGCTCCCTCCACCGTATCTTAAAGCTCTTGATACAATATGTTATGCTGTTCCCTCAGCTCTGCCTCATCATTAGTTTTCAATACTCAATTTCATGACTTGCATTGTAATTTATTTACCAAACCACAGACATCTGTTTGCAAGTGATACAATGCATGTTTTTTTTTACACAGTGCAATAGTGATTGTTGTAGTGGAATAGCTGCAAGACTACACTTGTACCTACTGTATAACAATTGAGATCCCAGTGTGGCTTTGGATATCAACCAGTCCACAGTATTCAACTGCTAAAAAGTAAAGGCAGCTGATCAAAGAGTGTGGTTGTTTGCTTCCCAAACTGGAAATTGCAGTTTAAAATCGTATTATGAATAATGAATGTTTTAATTTATTATCTAGTATTTCGCATTTATGTTCATAGAACATCCATATAATTAAAAGTCTCATCTTGACCACTTCCTGTCTGCGCTGTATATTCATTTTAGATAAAATGGCATGCTGTATCACTGTGATATTTGGCCCTCTTACTCACAGTCCTCCTCCACTGAGCCAGCCCCGAGGATTTTTCCCATCGATTAAAAATAAAAAAGTTATCAGTGTTTAAAAAACCTTGAGACCAGCTGATGGTCCTCTCGCCTGTCAATCACCGCGGTGAAGCTAACACCCCTTCCGGTGGGGGGGGGGGCTGGGCTATAAAATCGCGAGGGAGAGGCCACGACTATCATTCTAACCTGTGAATCAACTGAACTGTGAGTCTACAATGTGCTTGGAATAAATGATTTGTTAGCCCTTAATGACAATGCCATGAGTTGTTTAGCCTGCTGCCCTGCCTGTGCTTGAAACTGCAAGGCTTTATTAGGTCCGAATGTGTTTGGAAGGAATACAAGCTTTACTAGGTCTGACTGTGTTTGGAAGGAATAAATGCTTTATTAGGTCCGAATGTGTTTGGAAGGAATAAATGCTTTATTAGGTCCAAGTGTGTTGGGAAGGAATAAATGCTTTGTTAGGTCCGACTGTGTTTGGAAAGAATAAATGCTTTATTAGGTCCGACTGTGTTTGGAAGGAATAAATGTTTTATTGGGTCCGACTGTGTTTGGAAGAAATAAATGCTTTATTGGGTCCGACTGTGCTTAGTCCAAAAGTCCCACTCATTTTGTGCCTTCCGCTTAGTGGACAGGTCATGCGGATTGCGTAATTTCCGGTGCGAGCAGAGGTCGCGTTGATTGCAGAAGTGCCGCTGACTGTGGAAGCCTCACAGTGGAGAGGCCGCTCTCAGCCATGTGAGTGTGCAATTTCAAGCAAGTTTACTGTCATATATATGGTGTGTGAGTGTGTGAGAGTGTGTGTGAGTATATGAGTGTTTGAGTGTATGTGTGAGTGTATGTGAGTGTATGTGTGAGTGTACGTGTTTGTGTGTGTGAGTCTGTGTGAGTGTGTAAGAGAGTGAGTGAGTGTGCGAGTGAGTGTGTGAGTGAGTGTGTGTGTATGTGTAAGTGTGAGTGTATGTGTGTGTGAGTGTATGTGTGCATGTGAGGTGGAGGGTGTGTGTGTGTGTCCGTGCATCTGTGTGTGTGCGAGTGTGTGTGTGTGTGTGTATATTGGAATTGGAATTGGTGGAGAGGTGGAATATTGCGTTGGGGGACCAGCCCTCCCATGTAAAGCTGGGACCCAACGGGTCACACTTAGTCTAGTAGAATATAAAAAAGTAGAGCACAGGAACAGGCCCATTGCCCCACAAAGTCCGCGTCAAACATGATGCTGGTTTAAACCAAAGAGACACAAAAAGGCGGAGTAACTCAGAGGGACAGGCAGCATATCTGGAGAGAAGGAATGGGTGATGTTTCAGCTCGAGACCTGAAGAAGGGTCTCGACTGGAAATATCACCCATTCCTTCCCTCAGAGATGCTGCCTGTCCCTCTGAGTTACTCCGGCTTTTTGTGTCTCTTTGGTTTAAACTAGCATCTGCAGTTCCTTCCTACACATGATGCTAAAATAACCTAACCTTTGTAACCAAGGGTCGTGGTTTAAGAATAAGGGGCAGGCCATTTAGGATTGAGATGAGGAAAAAGATTTTCACCCAGAGAATTGTGAATCTGTGAAATTCTCTGCCAATTCACTGGATGTATTCGAGAGAGTTATGCCCCATCCCACTTAGGAAACCTGAACGGGAACCTCTGGGGACTTTGCGCCCCACCCAAGGTTTCCGTGCGGTTCCCGGAGGTTGCAGGTGGTTGCCGGAGGTTGCAGGTAGTGGAAGCAGGTAGGGAGACTGACAAAAACTTCCGGGAACAGCACTGAGACCTTGGGTGGGGCGCAAAGTCTCCAGAGGTTTCCGTTCAGGTTTCCTAAGTGGGACAGGGGCATTAGATATAGCTCTTAGGGCTAACAGAATCAAGGGATATGGGGAGAAAGCAAGAACAGTGTACCTTTTTGGATGATCAACCATGATCATATTGAACGGTGCTGGCTCGATGGGCTGAATGGCCTACTCATGCACCTATTTGCTATGTTTCTATGTGTCCTTTAGCTGCACATAATCCATATTCCTCCATTCTCGGCTGATCCATGTGCTATCTAAAAGCATCTTAAATTATATTATTATATCTGCCAGCACCATCACCTATGACTGTGCATTCCAAGCACCTACCACTCTCTGTAAAAATCATGTCCTGCACATCTCCTTTACATTTTGCCCCACTCATCATAAAGCTATGCCCTCTTGTCTTTGATATTTCCACCCTGAGAGAAAGGTTCTACCTTATTGAGGCTTCTCATAATTTTATATATTTCTATCAGGTCTCCCTCAACCTCCAACGTTCTGAGAAAAATATCCAAGTTTGTTCACTTAATTTTATTACATTCATTTATATTACCAGGTAACTTAAATTAACAGCTTTCTGCGGGTCATATAAATCAATTTTTAGACTCTTAGATGTTACCAGGTCCCTGCAATTTTTATATCAGTTTTATGGGTTTTCAAAAGGCTTGTTTTCCCTGATACACATACACCTAGGTGTAGTGAAATGGCAAGAAGCATTTCACTACACCTAGGTGTATGTGACTAATAAAATAACCTTTGAACCTTTGGACCTTTGATATATAATTGCTGAATGAGCTAAAAAGTCAAGCCCCCTTTTGTTTACAGGTGGCGATGATCATTATTTTGCCTCTGTAGGGTTAATTTGAAAGTCATGGTATTATGGCTGGGTGTCTTGATCTGAACTCAACTAAGTGGCAGATGTCTCCCAACATAAAACCAAAGCTCTCCAGTGAGGTAGGATGGACCAGGCAAATACGTTGTCTTAAAGGAAGTGGGTCAATCCTTTACTTGAGTAGTGAGCAGGTGAAAGAAAAGTGGTTTTGGAGTTGCTCTTGTCCAGCCAAGTAGAAGACAGGTGCGATTTCACTGATCTCCGTCTCAGACTCACGTCGCCGAATGAGGGTGGCACGGTGGTGCAGCAGTAGAGTTGCTGCCTTATACTGCTTGAGACTTGAGTTCAATCCTGACTACGGGTGCTGTCTGTATGCTGCTTGTTCGTTCTCCCCGTGACCGCATGGGTTTTTTCTGAGTGCTCCGGTTTCCTCCCACATTCCAAAGACGTACAGGTTTGTAGGTTAATCGGCTTCTGTAAATTGTCCCTTGTGTAGGATTGTGCTAGTGTATGGATGATCTCTGATCGCATCTTTGTCTATAAAGTTTTGATGAATCCCTATGCTCAGTCCACCAAGGCCAACTGGATCTCCCAGTTGCTAAACCACTTTAACTCCCTTTCCCATTCCCTTATTGACCTTTTTCTCATTTCCAGGAACCCCCCCCCCAACAATCACTGAAGAAGGGTCCCAATCTGAAATATCAACTATCCATTGTTTCCAGATACGCTGTCTGTCCCGCTGAGTTACTCCATGTCTCCATCTGTGTCTATCTTTGGTTTAAACCAGCACCTGCTGTTCCTTTTTTTTAAATCACATTATCATATTAGTTAATTGTACACTTCCTTGTGTCCACTGGAAAATTAAACCATGAAAATTATATGGACTCTTATGTATGTATAGGTTGGTTCGGGGGGGACTGACCTCATAAAGAGCTCAACGGATGGTCTGTGCTTATCCATTAATGCTACAGACCTGACCAGGAGCCAGTATTGGCTGTAATCTCTGGCTGTGCCACACAATTTTGTTGTGTTTATAGTTGGAGTTCAGTGGCTTTGTCAGTTGCACACCAATAATTAAAAAAACATTAATACCTGAAGTTCATGAACTATGTCTATGGTCCAGTCGACTGATTCAAATGGACAACACTTATAACTAGTGTGTAATGAATTTCAACAGTGAAACACAACAAATGTGTATGGAAGCTTATTGATTTCCTGGTTTATTTATTCATCCCACCTACATCAAATTTCTCTGTGAGTATTTCAATGTCATATCCTCTTGCAGGTACAATGATTCTAAACCTGCCAGTGATTGAGGAACCTTTCAATGGAGAGAGGTACAGAGGTGCAATGGTGGCATTGCTGCCTTACAGCATCAGAGACCCGGGGTTTGATCCTGACTGT